>NC_092339.1:9868125-10177500 GCF_046630445.1 Rutidosis leptorrhynchoides
CGTCTGGTTTTTGTCCATAACAGTCCATCAGTCATAAATATAAAGTGCGAGTATCCTCGTCAAATTATCCTTATACCCGAAGTTAAATATTCCAACTAATTGGGGACTTAAACTGTAACAAGATTTTAATACTTTGTTTAATAATTACACCAGGATGTCGACTGAGTGTAACCCAAGGTTTTAATATTTTGTTATCAATTATACCAAGTGTCCTTGTACATAATTTCACCCCTGTTTTAATTATTCTAGTGGCTATTAATCCATTCCCGTGTCCAGTTAAATGAACGATTATTCGCACATATAAATACCCCGCCCATCGTGTCCGATCGAGTGTATATGGTAATTTATAGGGACGCCCAATTGTAAATCTTTATATTAACATTAACAAACTATCATTTAGTTAAACAAATATAAAGCCCATTAATAGACCATAGTCTAATTTTCACAAGTGTCGTTCTTTTGTCCAAACCCCAATTATGGTACAAAGCCCAATTACCCAAATTTTAGTAATTAGTCCAACATCATGATTACTTCGGATTAAATAAGCATAATAATAACTTAGCTACGAGACATTAAATTAAAAAGGTTGAACATAACTTACAATGATTAAAAATAGCGTAGCGTTACACGGACAGAATTTTGACTTACACCCTTACAACATTCGCTAACATACCCTTATTATTAGGATTAAAATTAAAATTAAAATTAAAATATAAATATATACGATATAGATAGAGAGGTGGATATATGAATGAGTAAAAATGTTCAGAATTCGGTTGGCTTTATAGGGAGTTTCAAACTTTGGGGCTCCGCGACTCGCGGCATTTTTTGCCTTCAAACTCCGCGAGTCGCGGAGTTTGCTTTTACAGCTCACACAAGTTTGGCTCTTTGTTTACCGACGGTTTTAAATATTTATATAATATATAAATAATTATAAGAATTATTTAAATATTATATTATATTTATGTGCATAGTTGACTTGTAATTTTTAGTCCGTTGCGTCGAGCGTTGAGAGTTGACTCTGGTCCCGGTTCCGGATTTTCGAACGTCCTTGCGTACAATTTAATATCTTGTACTTTGCATTTTGAATCTTGTACTCTTGTAATTTCGAGACGTTTCTTATCAATAATTGGAACCTCTTTGATTGTATTTTGTACTTTTGAGCTTTTTGGTCGTTTGCGTCTTCAATTCGTCGAATCTGTCTTTTGTCTTCACCTTTTATTATTTAAACGAATATCACTTGTAAATAGAACAATTGCAACTAAAAGCTTGTCTTTCTTGAGGAATAATGCTATGAAATATATGTTCGCTTTTAGCATTATCACATATCGACCCATGTATATATATTATTTGGAACAACCATAGACACTCTATATGCAGTAATGTTGGAGTTAGCTATACAGGGTTGAGGTTGATTCCAAAAATATATATACTTTGAGTTGTGATCTAGCCTGATACGTGTATACACTGGGTCATGGATTGATTCAAGATAATATATATCGATTTATTTCTGTACATCTAACTGTGGACAACTAGTTGTAGGTTACTAACGAGGACAGCTGACTTAATAAACTTAACACATCAAAATGTATTAAAAGTGTTGTAAATATATTTTGAACATACTTTGATATATATGTACATATTTGTTATAGGTTCATGAATCGACCAGTGGCCAAGTCTTACTTCCCGACGAAGTAAAAATCTGTGAAAGTGAGAATACATGCAGTTTTATAAATGTTTTACGAAATAGACACAAGTAATTGAAACTACATTATATGGGTGAATGATCGAAGCCGAATATGCCCCTTTTGCTTGGTAACCTAAGAATTACTAAACCAATCTACTAATTGACGCGAATCCTAAAGATATATCTATTGGGCCTAACGAACCAAATCCAAAGTACCGGATGCTTTAGTACTTCGATGTTGTTTTTATCATGTCCGAAGGATTTCCCGGAATGATAGGGGATATTCTTATATGCATCTTGTTAATGTCGATTACCAGGTGTTCACCATATGAATGAATTTTATCTCTATGTATGGGATGTATATTGAAATATGAAATCTTGTGGTCTATTATTATGATTTGATAATATATAGGGTAAACCTATAACTCACCAACATTTTTGTTGACGTTTTAAGCATGTTTATTCTCAGGTGATTATTAAGAGTTTCCGTTGTTGCATACTAAAATAAGGACAAGATTTGGAGTCCATGCTTGTATGATATTATGTAAAAACTGCATTCAAGAAACTTATTTTTGATGTAATATATTCTTATTGTAAACCATTATGTAATGGTCGTGTGTAAACGGTATATTTTAGATTATCATTATTTGATAATCTACGTAATGCTTTTTAAACCTTTATCGATAAAATAAAGGTTATGGTTGTTTTAAAAATGAATGCAGTCTTTGAAAAACGTCTCATATAGAGGTCAAAACCTCGCGACGAAATCAATTAATATGGAACGTTTATAATCAATATGAACGGGACATTTCATCAAATAGCCAATCATGAACCTGAGAAACATATAGAAAACTGTCAACGAAAAACATTGGTGAAATCATAGGTGTATTTGTAAACGTTGTTTTTGAACCACAAGATTTTGTATTTCCATAACGTTGATTATCTGAATCGTTTGCATTCCAAAAGTATGATCGCAAGCACCCAATTATCAAGATTTAACTGTTTTGTACCCTGTTACGTAGTGTTAGAAGATATACTAAACCCGAAAATATATTTCATCCGCTAACGATAGCAAACCGTCCGAATGAGGCTCGTCAAGCCCATGTGATCACATAATATAAGTTCTCGCTTACACCCTGCAAGTGTAACTAATGATAATTGAATTGAGGCTTTTTGTTCTAACTCGCTGTGGAATGTTTGTTTTCGTACTTGTGTTCAAAGCATGAAAGTATGTAGTATAAAACTGTATATGTTTCTCATCCCATGATTTAAAAGTATAAAAGTTGTTGAAAGATGGGACTATGATCTCACCTCGAGTGCACGAGTATAAATGTACTTCACAAAGTAAACGTGTGCATGAAAGTTGCTTAGCCTCGACCTAAACAAGTAAATTGTATCAATTAACCGGTTACGACACAAGGTCGGGCGAAATGTGTTCAATTAGTCCTATGGCTCGTTACGACTCGAATATATAGCATGTGAATCACGTTGTCAAGTTTCATGCAAGAATCAAGTATAAAAGCACGTTATAATGATTGCAAAAGTGTTTGGTTAAGTTTGACTAAAAGTCAAACTTGGTCAAAGTTAACGAAAAAGTCAACGGGGTTGGGTCGGGTCCAGAACTATTTTTCTGGGGTTTTTAATCATATATAAGCATGTTGGCCAAGTTTCATGTTGATCGGGGGTGCGTAGCATACTTAGAATTAAACGAAAATGGACTTTTTTGGACAGCAGGGGCCCGGAGCGGCGCTCCAGAACCCTGAGTGGCGCTCAGTATGCATGTTCAGTAAGTCTGGCAGTTTTTGAACACTCAAGCACGAATCCAACTTCAAACGATCATAACTTATGAACCGTAAATATTCAAAACACGTATCTTATATCGTTGGAAAGGTAATTTAACAAAGAATATAATAAAAACTTTTCATAAATAAAATCCATTATTAACAACAATTTAAACCTCAATAAATGATCGTTAAATGTTCAAAATCGAAGTTTCAAGTTCATAAAACGCATTTCTTGACTCGGGAATCCAATTTACACATACGATACGCCGTTTTGAAGGTAATGAAACATACAATACAACTAAACACTTACTAACAATATTTCATAGCATTTAATGCGTCAAAAGTTCGTTTTAAAGTTCATCAAACCCTAACCAAAATCATGAATTCAACTATTTTGCAAATGAAGCTTTTCTAAATCAACCAACACATCAAATTTAAGCTAATGATGCTAGTAACACATTTAATACATGAATTTTAACATTTAAACAACATTTAATCACTCAAAACTCAAGATTAAATAAACCCATTTCAAGTTCATGCTAGTTTATGCAAAACAACAAGATCGAGCAATTAAATCATATATTCATGCTAGACACGAGCCATAGACACTAACTAACACCATTTTAAGTCAAAAACACTAAGAACATGAAATCTAGAGTTTTATAAATGTTACCCAAACGAGATGAAATTGGTATCAAATTGTAGAGGATGAAGAGAGGATTCCAAAAGTACAAATCGTTTTGTTGTAAGCTTCCTTGAAATGATTTAGATGATGATTTAGTGTTGATGGAGAAGATGGAGCTTTTGTTCAAGTAGAGAAAAAGAAAAAGAAGAAAAGAAAAGATGTGGTGGAGAATGAGGAAGAGTGTGGAGGTTGGGGTTGACTAGGTCAACAACTAGTTACTTGTTTGGCCAAATGACAAAGTTGGTCCCTCGAGTTTGAAAGCGGGTGCGTGAATTAATCAAACGAATTATTTTAAAACGCTAGAGTAAACGAGAGATGTTATAATTAGATATCGAAATATTAAGAACGTTAGTTAACGAAAGATACGAATTTGGATAACGAAAGATATTATCTAAAAAAAAAAGACGGTGTTAAAAATAAATTTAACGGAAAAACGCGGGATGTTACATTACCCACACCTTAAAAGAAATTTCATCCCGAAATTTAGTTGGAAGTAGTTGTTGTTGTTTCTTCTTCGAAACCTTTGCATTGCAAATTCTACGAATAAGTGAAGGTACTCCCTTGGGCATTTCAACGAACTTTGACAGTCGGGGTTTTACGTTGTTTCAGAGTTTGGTTTCACGATTCATAGTTTCGACCGGTTCTCCTAGGAAGTGAAGTTTGTCATCGATAGTAAGCTCATCGAAAGGAATGACAAGTTCATGTTCGGCAAGACACTTTTTTTAAGTTTGATACATGGAATGTGGGATGAACAGAATTCGATTGTGTTGGGGGTTCGAAACGGTAAGCAACGGGTCCAAAACGCCCCAAGATTTTTAAAAGGATCAAAATATCACGGATTTAGCTTTTTACATTTCCCAAAACGGATTACACCTTTCCAAGGTGCGACTTTTAACGTTATGCGGCCACCCACTTGGAATTCGAGAGGTTTACGTCCAATATCGGCGTAGCTCTTTTGGCGACTACGGGCCGTCTTGAGTCCTTCTTGGAATTGAACGATCATAATGATTATTTCATGAATGAGTTCGGGTCAGGTGGTTTGCTTGTCACCTACTTTGGTTCAACAATTAAGAAAACGACAATTGCGGCTATATGAGTTTTCGAAAAGTGTGGCGTTAATACTCGAATGAAAATTAGTGTAGTACTAGAATTCGGCTAAAGGCAAATACTTTTCTCAAGTAAATTTGAAGTTGATAACATAAATTCGTATTACGGTTTCCAAGGTTTGAATCGTATGTTTGCTCGGTCCGTCGGGTTGTGGTTTATGGGCGGTACTCATGTCTAAACGTGGTCCCGAGGCTTTTTGTAAGGCACTACAAAAATCTAGAAGTGAAACGAGAATCTCGATCCGAAACGAGGTACAGTTCTTTAAGATATATTCGAATAAGTTTGTTAGGACTTGAAAACATTTGTTAGGACAACTTTCTTATTTGTTTCCGAAAAACGGTTGTTAGGACTATTCACCCTCATGGCAAATACTAGTATAACGTGAAGAGTCTCTCTCTCCATTGAGAATTTAGATAAAGGTTTTCCTTACACAGAAGTACGAGTGTAATGCGAGAGAAGTTTCCGCCTCGATGTGAGCATATCTAGCGTTTCGTAGTTCGTCGATAAAAGTGTGCGAAGATGAGATAGTATACACATGTAACATATGTTTTGAAGTTGAAAGAATTGGTCGTTCGTTCAGAAGCATAAATAGGATTGGTAATATCAAGATATGTCCCTTGTATGGTTATTATCAACATTCTCGAAGTTTTCGGATGTCCAACAAGAAAAATGAAGTCATGTACATGGCAATGGTGGTGATTAGGTTGATCGAGTCCAATTACCATCACGTGTCATTAGAACTTTGGTATGACTTACCACAATATAACCACATTGATCGAGTGTCGTTATATTATGCTAACTCATACCTCCATTCCCACATCACTCCATAGAATCAAGTTTGTGTAATCGTGAAGATTTAAAATGAACAAAGTGTAACGACATCTCTAATGTGACTCGTATTAAATCGAAAGAATTTGTGCAACTCTGAAGAAGCGTTTTCCGAGGGAAGTGTATAAATGATTGTTCACGTCAATGCGGTTCAAGTCAAACAATAATTTCTTTAGGTACAAAAGGAGTAATGAATTATGATAACGAGTAGTACGTAACCGTAGTGATAAGTAGTGATAACGATACTCAACTAGAGTAGTGATGGTAGTAACAAGAAGTGATAGATAGTGAAGGGCACCGGTGTAACATCGGTAGTGGTTAGTGATTGCCATAGTGGTGGAAACTTTACAACACCTGTGGATAGTAAGCTGGGATGATAGTGAATATCAACCGAGGAGACAGAATTCTCGAACTAGTGTGGCTAAAGAAGTCGTTGTCATCCTTACGCGTATGAATCTTGAATTTACGCGTGTTACCAGAAAGTGGCAGAATACGGATTCGTATGATGAAAACTTGGTACCACTAAGAAGTTTGCCTAATAATGATTCAAGTATAATGCACAAGTAGTTAAGTAAGTGCTATCTATAGCAAATATATGTCAGAATGCAATGGCTAACAATCCGGTTGTAGTCTAGATTCACTAATGCGTCCTAACGACTCTGTCAGACACACTAATGCACATCCTAGATCCCTACAACCAACTCTCTGATACCATCTGTAGGGACCCGAAAAAAATCGTCATTGACGGCGCCGTTAACTTAGGTCCCGTTGCATGGTCATAGTCCCTATGTGAGACGCGTTTGACCAAAATTATGTCGCATTCATTTGAAACGTACAAGACTTACAAAGTTTAGTTTACCAAACGGTTCGACAACAAGTTTAAGTTTACAAGAGTTATAAAGTATAAATGAAATAACTTGCGACATAATTAGTTTAAAATCACAGTTGCTATAAATAGCGTAGGTATGTATGTATGCTTGAATCCCAAAAGTGCTATCGCTAGCGTATGCATGTATGCTTGACTCCAAGCAAGTAATCAAAGTGTATACATGTATGCTTGACCCCAAGCAAGTATGAGTGTACGCGGAAGCATGTATCAAATAGCTAATCATGAACCTGAGAAACATATAGAAAACTGTCAACGAAAAACGTTGGTGAAATCATAGGTGTATTTATAAACGTTGTTTTTGAACCACAAGATTTTGTATTTCCATAACGTTGATTATCTGAATCGTTTGCATTCCAAAAGTATGATCGCGAGCACCCAATTATCAAGACTTAACTATTTTGTACCCTGTTACGTAGTGTTAGAACATACACTAAACCCGAAAATATATTTTATCCGCTAACGGTAGCGAACCGTCCGAATGAGGCTCGTCAAGCCCATGTGATCACATAATATAAGTTCTCGCTTACACCCTGCAAGTGTAACTAATGATAATTGAATTGATGCGTTTTGTTCTAACTCGCTATGGAATGTTTGTTTTCGTACTTGTGTTCAAAGCATGAAAGTATGTAGTATAAAACTGTATATGTTTCTCATCCCATGATTTAAAAGTATAAAAGTTATTGAAAGATGGGACTATGATCTCACCTCGAGTGCACGAGTATAAATGTACTTCACAAAGTAAACGTGTGCATGAAAGTTGCTTAGCCTCGACCTAAACAAGTAAGTTGTATCAATTAACCGATTACGACACAAGGTCGGGCGAAATGTGTTCAATTAGTCCTATGGCTCGTTACGACTCGAATTTATAGCATGTGAATCACGTTGTCAAGTTTCATGCAAGAATCAAGTATAAAAGCACGTTATAACGATTGCGAAAGTGTTTGGTTAAGTTTGACTAAAAGTCAAACTTGGTCAAAGTCAACGAAAAAGTCAACGGGGCCGGGTCGGGTCCCGAACTATTTTTCTGGGGTTTTTAATCATATATAAGCATGTTGGCCAAGTTTCATGTTGATAGGGGGTGCGTAGCATACTTAGAATTAAATAAAAATGGACTTTTTTGGACAGCCGGGGCTCGGAGCGGCGCTCCAGAACCCTGAGCGGCGCTCAGTATGCCTGTTCAGCAAGTCTGGCAGTTTTTGAACACTTAAGCACGAATCCAACTTCAAACGATCATAACTTATGAACCGTAAATATTCAAAACACGTATCTTATATCGTTGGAAAGGTAATTTAACAAAGAATACAACTAAACACTTTTCATGAATCAAATCCATCATTAACAATAATGAAACCTCAATAAATGATCGTTAAATGTTCAAAATCGAAGTTTCAAGTTCATAAAACGCATTTCTTGACTCGGGAATCCAATTTACACATACGATACGCAGTTTTGAAGGTAATGAAACATACAATACAACTAAACACTTACTAACAACATTTCATAGCATTCAATGCGTCAAAAGTTCGTTTTAAAGTTCATCAAACCCTAACCAAAATCATGAATTCAACCATTTTGCAAATGAAGCTTTTCTAAATCAACCAACACATCAAATTGAAGCTAATGATGTTAGTAACACATTTAATACATGAACTTTAACATTTAAACAACATTTAATCACTCAAAACTCACGATCAAACAAACCCATTTCAAGTTCATGCTAGTTTATGCAAAACAACAAGATCGAGCAATTAAATCATATATTCATGCTAGACACGAGCCATATACACTAACTAACACCATTTTAAGTCAAAAACACTAAGAACATGAAATCTAGAGTTTTAGAAATATTACCCAAACGAGATGAAATTGGTATCAGTTGTAGAGGATGAAGAGAGGATTCCAAAAGTACAAATCGTTTTGTTGTAAGCTTCCTTGAAATGATTTAGATGATGATTTAGTGTTGATGGAGAAGATGGAGCTTTTGTGCAAGTAGAGAAAAAGAAAAAGAATAAAAGAAAAGATGTGGTGGAGAACGAGGAAGAGTTTGGAGGTTGGGGTTGACTAGGTCAACAACTAGTTACTTGTTTGGCCAAATGACAAAGTTGGCCTCTCGAGTTTGAAAGCGGGTGCGTGAATTAACCAAACGAAATATTTTAAAACGCTAGAGTAAACGAGAGATGTTATAATTAGATATCGAAATATTAAGAACGTTAGTTAACGAAAGATACGAATTTGGATAACGAAAGATATTATCTAAAAAATAAGACGGTGTTAAAAATAAATTTAATGGAAAAACGCGGGATGTTACTATATATATATGTATATATATATATATGTATATATATATATATATATATATATATATATATATATATATATATATATATATGTATATATATATGTATATATATATATATATATCATATAGTTTTTACAAGTTTTAACGTTCGTGAATCGCCGGTCAACTTGGGTGGTCAATTGTCTACATGAAACCTATTTCAATTAATCAAGTCTTAACAAGTTTGATTGCTTAACATGTTGGAAATATTTAATCATGTAAATATAGTTTTCATTTAATATATAATCATGGAAAAGTTCGGGTCACTACAGTAGTAGTCATCTATAGTCGTGCCACGGATCGCAAAAGGAACAACGACCATACTGAAAAATTGGGGAAATGGCAAAAGAAGTCAAACTTTTTGTTGCTATTTACAAACAATTCAAAAAAGAATGGCGAAGTGGAGCTAATGACTCGAATGTCATTGAAGCTGCGCGTGCAGAATATCGATCATGTCAGAGTGTCAGTTTTACACACGATGAAGCATGGAAAGTACTTTGTGAGTGTCCAATATTTAATGTGCCGGAAGGCGTAATGAACAATCTAAGATGTCAACAACCGAAACCACCGATCATTTTGCGATGAGGTTCTTTCTCAAATCATAGTAGGCCATCAAGAAATTTTTCGAACTCAACAAGAAATACGTCAAGGGTCAATTATGAAATGAATGGGTAAAATGTTTAAAATTCTCAACATAACCATCAACCCATTGTTGCCTAAACGAGGGGAAAAAAATTCTTCAATAATTCCGTGAGAGTATGATATCAGTATTGGCACCGGGCGAAGAAAAAGCGAAGAAGACAAAGATACAACGCCTCTCGAATAATTTTATTTATTCAAATAATAATTTTCGTCTTATTAATCTATTTTCTTTTATATATGTAGTGTTTTTTATTTGATGTGATGTTTATTTTTAATTAATGTAATGTTTATTTTTATTTATTAATTTTGTATGTTAATTATATTTATATTTTGTATTTGAATACTAATTTAAATGGGTAAAGTTGGAAGGTGGAGTTTATGCGACAATTTCCGACAATTTCCAATCGTGACACCCTTCTTTAAATTAACATATTGCCACATACATCAGCGTCACATCAACATTTTCTCTACATTTCTTTCTTATCACTAACTCATCACATTTCACTCCAACCATTAGATACTTCTTCACCATCATATAAATCCACATCAATTAATTAAATAATACTACCTCCGTCCCACCACAAGTGTCCAACTTTCTATTTTGGGATGTCCCATTTCAAGTGTCCACTTTGTGTTTCAACCAATGAAAAGATGTTATTCTGGAGAGAGAAGATTTCTGATTGGTGGAGAATGAAGTTAGTGGAATTTCCTAAAATTGTGTGCAAAAAGTAAGTGGACACTTGTAATGGGACGGAGAGAGTACAAAATATCACTTTTAATGCTAAATGTACAACTAAAAATAGCACAAGACTTTCGTGATGAAATATGACAAACATTGGCTAAATGAAGGACACATATAAACATTGACATCTTGCAGCCAATGGTGCGAAACATTAGCAAGGGAAAGAAAGAGGAATTGGCAGCACCGCTAGGATTGCTTTGATAGGGAGGGATTAATGAAATAAATGTTAAAGGTGTTCGTGTTGATGTGACGCTGATGTGAAGGAGAGAAGTTCTGTGAAAGAGATGAACTATAGGAAGTGGCATGAGCACTCTGGAGCCATTGCGGGTAAACTTTTGGGCAACAAAGAGTTTTTTTGTTGCTTAGTGAATTCGAATTTGAAACCTCTTAATATTAATCATATTTGAGAGATCAAAATTCTAACTATTGTGTGACCACCTCGTGGTTAATACAAATGTAGTATATGAACCCAAATAATAGTCACTTTAAATATTGTTAATCGATGCCAGCAATAGCACTTGTTGTATGATACAATAAATAGATTTGTACGTAGTATTATTTAAGCTAGGGACAAGGTTACTTTGAAAATTAAAATAGGGTTAAAGTCACAAATTGGCTATATACTTTGAGAAAGTGGGACGACAGGGGACGCAAATGAGTATATGAACGATACATTGTTGTAACTCTACTAGCTTGTGAGTTCATTAATTTCATGGGATTGTGTTTGGAACGATCATGAAGAATATGGTTCTTTTTTCACTTTTTGTGTGTCCTACATATCTTTAGGGGAGTGATATGTACACAACCTCTTTTTGTTATGTACACAACCAACATGCTTTACAGCGTTATACTGTACAGCACTGTAAAACATGTTGGTTGTGTACATAACAAAAAGAGGTTGTGTACATATCATCACTCTATCTTTAACTCCATTTCATCGACTTTGATTATAAAAAGACAACATATATGCCATTATGATTATAATTATATATTGATTGATATAGTAATTCGTTGGTTGAGTTTGTTAGAAAATTTTAATAACAAAACAAGGTTAAATGTTATGAGTTTAGAACGTATTGAAGTGAAAATTTTGCTAACGATTTTTTTTTAGCTGTCGTCAACGCGCTTTAAACTGTTGTACGTAGTGGTTTGATATTATTTTAGTGGTGACGATTAAATGAATGTACAAATGTTTAAAACGTGTTAATAACAACCGCTCGTTAGCAAAATCCTAAAATTAAATTAGAGTTTTTTAGTAAACTCCAATGAGTCATCTAGTGATTAAATATTTAAGAATTTTCAAATGAGAATCAAATTCAATCCTCGCTAATCACACAATTAGCATATTAAACATAGTTCGTTATATATGTTGGGACGCCGCTGTCTTTTCTTATAAGCTCACCTTCCTTGTTAATATGATCTAGATCCATCAATTAGTTGTTAACACGTGTCCAACAAATTACACCATTACACATTGTTTTCATCCTTATAATGGGATGTTGTTACATTAATACCCATTGTCTTTTGATTAATGACCAAAGACACCCCATATACTTTTATCAATGATCATACAATACTCTTACATTGCTTTGAAACCTTCCATGGTAAGTTCTCATTCGCATGTATTCAGGAGAATTAAGGTATAATGATTATTTGAAATATTTGATTTGATCATATATGCACTTGCTTATACAACTCTTAGTTATCATTAATATCCCATTGGAATTGGATTGTACACAATTAATAACTACAATTAAAGCGTTTACTAGGATTTACATTTGTGAAATTAGCTGTTGTTGTTACTTCTACAAATATGTTCATAATAAGGCATCTACAACTATAACATTGAGTTGTAGTTCAACTGGTAGTGGCATGCATCTCTTAGCGAGAGGTCAGGAGTTCGACTCCGCTGGATTACAGCATTGCACTCAATATTAACCCTGACTTGAAGTATCCACCCAAGTCGCCTTTCGCTTCGTGTAAGGGCAGCGGGGAGGGGGTTTTATCGGTCATGCTCTCGGATTGTTCCGGATTTCCTCCAGAGCAGTAGTTGGGGCGGGTTATACAATTACGAGAAATGAACGCGTGGGTGGTTTAGTCACCCCTGAGTGATCCCAAACTGATGTAAAAAAAAGGTATCTACAACTATACAGAATATATAGTTGACGGACCGATTCTATTATGAAAAGAGGTCACAAGTATTATTTATTACATTTCAGTTAAAATGCACACTTAAAAATGTGTATAGTTTTTGTTAGATATTAGAGGCTAGGGTTATAGAATATGATCAACCGATTGTTCCTTGAATCGTGAAACATTATACTAATCAAGTATTTCGACCCTATTAGTCTCGGGTTACAAGAAATCTTGAGTGAAATAAGAATATAAGATAGAGAAGGATTTATCGTTCAGACTAAAAGATAATAAATCAAAACAATTATAAAGAGATTTTCTGTATGTTAGAATGTAAGAAAGCCAACCAGAATTTCATAAATAAATTCACTATTTATAATAGTCAAAAATGTGCAATCGAAAAGATACAATATTTAGTAAGTCACACTTGAAGTGGCTTTATCCTTGGTAAAAGACACCCTTAAAATGGTGTAATTATATGCTTATAATATAAGGAAAACCGTGCTAAAACTTCAAGGAAAACAATGCAACTACTAGTGAACCGTTGTAACGTTTCAGTCAAGAATTGCACTTGTTTGTTGATAAACCGGTCTGGCACGGCGTGCCACTATGAGTCTGTTATGCCTGACACAATGTGTCACTTTGTGGCACAGTGTGTCACTTTTTGGCTCTATTAATCGAGTCAACAACAAGCCTCGATTTATGGGCGGCTTGACTGAGAGGGAAGACCTTCTCTTTTCTTAGGGTATTTTCACTCTGGTGGAGACATGACTTCTCTTTATTCTAGGATATGGGAAGGATTGTCTACATCTTACCTCCCTCATACCCCATTTTTGTGGGATTGAGTTTTGTTGTAGCAGTTGTACATTCGAATTTCGCAAACTATTTAACTCTTTATGTACGTGTACTCCACACTTCACCTAATCCGTTTTAGAGTATGAATAGATAGCTAATGTAACATCCCGCCTTTTTCCGTTTACTTTCCGTTTAATTATTTTAAAGTCCGTTATATAATTATAACATCTTTCGTTAATACGCGTTTTTAAAATATTTCGTTTAGGTCATTCACGCACCCGCTTTTAAACTTGAGGGACTAAACTTGTCAAGAGGCCAAAGATTTGACTAGGTCAACTAGTCAAACCATTCTCCTCCACTCAATCATTCACCTCCCCATCTCATTTGATACTTCCACTTTTGCTCTCAAAAACCCAAATCAAAGATTCATCATCCATATACGATCTAGCAAGTGTTCTTCAAAACAAATTACATATTTGGAATCCTTGCATCTTCATCTTCATCTTCAATTCCATACCGATTTCATCTCTTTTGGGTTACTTTCTAAAAACACTAGATTCTTTGTTCTTGATGTTTTTGACTTATCAAAGTGTTAATTATTGTCTGACTCAAGTCTAAAATGAATATGTGAATTACATGCTCGATCTTATTATTTTGAGTAACTAGCATGAACTTGAAATGGGTGTGTTTGATCTTTGGATTTAGTTGCTTAAATGTTGTTAGATGTTAAAAGTGCATGTATTAAATGTGTTACTAGCATCACTAGCATCAATTTAGTATGTAGGTTGACTTGGAGAAACTTCATAAACATAATTGATGAATTTATGATTTTGAGCTAGGGTTTGATAGGAATAAAATGAACTTTGATGCATTGAATGCTTTGCAATGTTGTTTGTAAGTGTTTAGTTGTATTTTATGCGTAATTACCTACGAAACGGCGTATCATATGTGTGCATTTAAATCCCGAATCATCAATGTGCATTTATGAACTTGAGGCATTTATGATGAGCATTAATTGATCATTCAACTTGAAATTCGATTATTGCAAATGATGAATTTGATTGATGAAACGTGTTTGGTTGTATTCCTCGTTAAATTACCTTTCCAACGATATAAGATACGTGTTTTAAGTGTTTACGGTTCGTTATTTGTGATTGAATGAAATTTGGTTTGAGACTTAGACATTTGAAACGACCCAGGCACCAGCTCACGTTGAGTGTCGCGGCGCGACATATGCCTTGTTCAGGGGCTGTTCAACTTGACTTTTACACGAAAAATTCTAGCTATGCTACGCACCTCCAATTAACATGTAACTTGTTCTAACATGCTTATATATGAATAATTAGCTTAGAAAAATAATTCGAGACTCGACCCGAACGTGTTGACTTTTTCGTTGACTTTGACCAAGTTGATTTTTATTCAAACTTAACCAATACTTTGTTTAAGCATTATATTTTTTCTTTTATGCTTATATCTTGCATGAAACTTGACAACGTGACTCACATGCTATATAATTGAGTCGTAAAGAGCTATAGGACTAATTGAACAACTTTGACCGACCGTGTTTACCAATATTGATACAACCTATTTGTTTAGGTCAAGACTAGCATTCATTCTTGCACACGTTTACTTTGTGACGCCTCAAATAAAGGTCTCGGTTGTGTATTAATGCAACGAACGAAGGTAATTGCTTATGCATCTAGACAATTAAAGATTCACGAGCAGAATTATACGACGCATGATTTGGAATTAGGCGCATTTGTTTTTGCATTAAAGACTTGGAGGCACTACTTATATGGGGTCAAAAGTATTATATATACCGACCACAAAAGTCTTCAACACATATTTAATCAGAAACAACTGAATATGAGGCAGCGTAGGTGGATTGAATTGTTGAATGATTACGACTTTGAGATTCGTTACCACCCGGGGAAGGCAAATGTGGTAGCCGACGCCTTGAGCAGAAAGGGCAGAGAACCCATTCGAGTAAAAGCTATGAATATAATGATTCACGCTAACCTTACTACTCAAATAAAGGAGGTGCAACAAGGAGTTTTAAAAGAGAGAAATTTAAAGGATGAAATACCCAAAGGATCGGAGAAGCATCTTAATATTCAGGAAGACGGAACCCGGTATAGGACTGAAAGAATTTGGGTACCAAAATTTGGAGATATGAGAGAAATGGTACTTAGAGAAGCTCATAAAACCAGATACTCAATACATCCTGGAATGGGGAAGATGTACAAGGATCTCAAGAAACATTTTTGGTGGCCGGGTATGAAAGCGGATGTTGCTAAATACGTAGGAGAATGTTTGACGTGTTCTAAGGTCAAAGCAGAGCATCAGAAACCATCAGGTCTACTTCAACAACCCGAAATCCTGGAATGGAAATGGAAAAACATTACCATGGATTTCATCACTAAATTGCCAAGGACTGCAAGTGGTTTTGATACTATTTGGGTAATAGTTGATCGTCTCACCAAATCAGCACACTTCCTGCCAATAAGAGAAGATGACAAGATGGAGAAGTTAGCACCACTGTATTTGAAGGAAGTCGTCTCCAGACATAGAATACCAATCTCTATTATCTCTGATAGGGATGGCAGATTTATTTCAAGATTCTGGCAGACATTACAGCAAGCGTTAGAAACTCGTCTAGACATGAGTACTGCCTATCATCCACAAACTGATGGGCAGAGCGAAAGGACGATACAAACACTTGAAGACATGCTACGAGCATGTGTTATTGATTTCGGAAACAGTTGGGATCGACATCTACCGTTAGCAGAATTTTCCTACAACAACAGCTACCATTCAAGCATTGAGATGGCGCTGTTTGAAGCATTTTATGGTAGAAAGTGCAGGTCTCCGATTTGTTGGAGTGAAGTGGGGGATATACAGATTACGGATCGGGAGATAATACAAGAAACTACCGAGAAGATCATCCAAATTCAACAACGGTTGAAAATTGTAACATCCCGCATTTTTCCGTTAAATTATTTTAACGCCCGTCTTTTTCTTTTTAAATAATACCCTTCGTATCTAGATTCGTATCCTTTGTTAAGTAACATTTTAAATATTCTCGTTATCGGAATTTAGTATCTCCCGTACTCCCGTGAAATTTAAAATAATTCGTTCGGTTATTTCTCGCACCCGATTCAAAGTTGAGGGACCAAACTCGCCAAAGGATCAAACCTTTGACTAGGTCAAAGGGTCAACTCTCCCTTTCACCTATTCATTTCCACCTCCATCTCTCTCTCTTTCTCTCTAGCAAGAACACACACTCAAAAACCAAATCCATTCATTCATCATCTAAATCCGGATTAGGGAGCTAGCAACCAAATAAATTACATATTCGTGATCCTCTCTTCATCCTCTTCGTTTTGGTACCAACTTCATCTCATTTGGGTAACTTTCTAAAATCACTAGATTTTGTGTTCTTGATGTTTTTAACTTATAAAAGTGTTAATTAGTGTCTATGGCTCAAGTCTAACATGAATATATAATTTGTATGCTCGATCTCGTTGTTTTAGTGTAACTAGCATGAACTTGAATTTTGGTGTGTTGTTCTTGAATTTTGGATGATCATATGTTGTTAGATGTTAAAAGTTCATGTTCTAATTGTGTTCCTAGTATCATTAGCTTCATTTTGATGTATAGATTGATTTAAGAAACTTCATAAACGCGATTATTGATTTTGTGAACTTTTGGCTAGGGTTGACAACTCTTAAAACGAACTTTTGATGCGTTGAATGTTTGTTAATGTTATTGATAAGTGTTTAGTTGGGTTACATGCTTCATTACCTTCAAAACGGCATATCATATGTTTAAATTGGATTCCCGAAACTTAAATTTCAATTGATAAACTTGAAACTTGAAAATAAACCTCTATTGATCACTTGACGGGATTTCGGTTATAGTATATGATGTTTTTGCTTGATGAAAAGTGCTTAGTTGCGTTCCTTGTCGAAAGAGCTTTCCGATGATATAAAATACATGTTCTAATTGTTTGCGGATCATAAAATGTGATTGTTTGTGTTTTGGTTCGTCCATTTGAGGAATACAGCAAACAGGGCCTGGGACAAGATCAGGACGCCGTCCAGATACTTGGGACGCCGTCCCACCTTTTGAACTGGGACGCCGTCTAGCTTCTCGAGACGCCGTCCCACCCTTTAAATCGGGACGCCGTCTAGCCATTTGGGACGCCGTCCCATTTGGCTAAAACTGGCTGTTCACTTTGGTCATTTGACATGAAAATGTTTGCTATGCTACGGACCTCCGATTAACATGAAACTTGGCCAACATGCTCATATATGATTATATAACTTAGAAAAATTGTCGGATATCCAACCCGACCCCGTTGACTTTTCTGTTGACTTTGACCCGACCAAGTTGACTTTTAATCAAACTTAACCAAATAATTGTGCAATCGTTCTAACATGCTTTTATACTTGTATCTTGCATGAAACATGACAACTTGATTCACATGCTACATTATTGAGTCGTAACGAGCCATAGGACTAATTGAACATCTTTGACCTATTGTGTTTACCGTTATTGATACAAACCTATTGTTTAGGTCAAGACTAGCTTTGTCTTTGCACACGTTTACTTGTTGAAGTACCTTTATACTCGTGCACTCGAGGTGAGATCATAGTCCCACTCTTACTCTTTTTGAACTTACATTTGGGATGAGAAAACATAAACATTTCTTTTACTAAGTGAACACAAGTACAGGAAAACAAACATTCTACATACGAGTTTAGAACAAAATCCTCAATTCGATTATCATTAGTTACACTTGCCGGGTGTAAGCGAGAACTTATGTTGTATGGATCCATATGGGTTTGACAAACCCTCATTCAAACGGTTCGCTACCGTTTACGAATGAAATATATTTTCGAGAAACAGTGTATGTTCTAGCACTAAGTGATGGGGTTCAATGGAAGGAAATGTTAAGCATTGATAATTGGGTGCTCGTGAAACAAACTTTTGGAATGTATTACTATTATTTCATTGATGCAAATCTTGTGGTTCACTTGTACTTACTTACTTAAACCTATGATTTCACCAACGTTTTCGTTGACAGATTTCTATGTTTTTCTCAGGTCTTGCACGTTATGTGAAACATGCTTCCGCTTACTATTTGATACTTGCATCCGATGTCGAGTAAACATGCATTTCATGGAGCGTCTTTTGACTTTACTTTAAACCGTGTCGACTAGATTTCAATCGTATCTATAACGTTGTAACTTAACTTTTGGTTGAACAATTCTTGTAAACTTTGAAACAATCTTTATTTTGAAATGAAGGCGACATATTTTGGTCAAACGATATCTTAAAGACTTATAATCAGGTAATGGGACCCACGTAGCCGACGCCGTCACTTGACGATTTGTCGGGGTCGCTACAGTTGGTATCAGAGCTGGTTTAACCTTAGCCGTAAAGGTAGTCACGCGCGCCGGCTGTTAGGCCGGGCACTCATACGGACTATGCTTTTTGGCGGGTTAATCGTAGAGGGGGTTCTCACAGTGTTACCTGTGACGAAGCATTGGCTCTTACCCCTTGCGATCCCTTGGAATTTGAGGGTTGGCAGTTTGGCAGAAATGCGGGCCGTAAAATCAGTGTCTGAGGTACACTCAGTGGTCACCAAGCGGTTAGCTGGAAAGGCACTGGGTGGGTTTCTACCCCATCTGTCGCTACAGTTGGTATCAGAGCCTTGGTTGTAGGGATTTAGAGTTCATTTGTGTCCACCCCGAGTCATAGGGTACATAGGTGAATCTAGACTACAACCGGCATATAGACTGAAGTAGGAATTACTTGACTATTTGTGCATTTATACTCGAACTCTTCTATCATATCTAACTCATATTCGATCTTGATCTTACGTTGATAAATTTTGTTGACGCGCCACCTTGACTTTATGAAGTAATGTTAAATGCACATGAGAATCAGGGTAATATAATTTCCGGGATTATATTACGGTGATTCACATGGACGTCCCGACATTATGACATAAAGAATTTAAGGCGAGTCAAGGAAAAATTTTCTCTATATCCTTATTCCACATCACGGTTAGTATTGTTAAGAATACTAATCAACGATATTCTTGTGTCATGAAGGAACAATGGCTCACCAAGGTCAACACAATACTCCTCTCGAAACTCTAGAACAAGCTCTTCAACGAATGATAACCACCGCCGTGGGTACGGCCGTGGCCGATCACTTTTCTAACAACACCAATCGTGGAGCCGGTAATTCAAGCGAAGGTTGCTCCTACAAGAACTTCATGAAGTACAACCCTCCCACTTTCGATGGAACCGGAGGACCGGTTACTCTCACCCGATGGTTTGAACAAATGGAGACCGTCTTTGACACAAGCGGTTGTCGAGACCTAGACAAGGTCAAGTTTTCCACCCTCACTCTTACCGGTATCGCTCTCTCATGGTGGAACACGTATGTACAATCAGTGGGTATCGATGAAGCCCTTACACTCTCTTGGACCGAATTAAGAGAAAGAATGATCACCGAATACTTCCCGCGCGATGAGACTCGAAGGCTCGAGCAAGGGCTAAGGAATTTAAAAACGGTCGGGAATGACCTCGGAGCTTATAATCAACGGTTTACCGAACTAGTCTCAAGGTGTCCAAATCTCATGACTCCCGAATCCCTAAGAGTCGAACTTTACATGGATGGCCTCCCTAAGAGCATTCAACACGGGGTAATGGCATCCCAACCCACTAACCTACAAGAGGCTTTAACAAAGGCCCACCAAACTTTAGAAACGGTGAATGAAATGGAAGCATCGGTACGAATGGTCGAGAACCACCCGGGTAACAACAAAAGAAAATGGGAAGCCTCGCAACCAAGCAACCACAACAATAACAACATCTCCAAGAAGCCTTTCACCCCCGGCGGCAAGAAGGGGTATGCCGGAACCCTACCTCACTGTAACAAGTGCCGCAAACATCATTTTGGTGAATGTGGCAAACCATTTTGCGTCAAGTGTCAAAGAAGTGGCCATGTGGCCCATGTCTGTAAGGGTACCATTACCGTCGCTCGAAGGGTGCCCAACGCACACAGGACGGGTGCATGCTTTGAGTGTGGCCAACTGGGTCATTTTAGGAATGTGTGCTCAAAGAAGAAATCAACCCCAACGCACGACATTGAACTTTCAACATCGACACCTAGGATGCCCGAGACGACGATGGACTAGTCACGGGTACGTTTCTTCACAACAAACCGTATATTTCATACTTATTCGATTCAGTTACCGCTAGACGTTCTACAACCGAGACTTTGACTTGTACTCATTACTTTCCATCTTTTCCCTTAGATACTATTTAGGCGATTTAAGTGACCAACGGAAAATATTGTGTGCCTATAAATTTTATTGGAGGATGTACGTTAAGACTTTTGACTTGACACCTATAGAACTAGGGAGCTCGAAACGTATTCGTTAAAAAAAAAAAAAAAAAAAAAAAAAAAAAAAAACCCATCATCTTGTATAGATTATTGTGAACTAAGTAATTTTCGGTTGGAAAACCGATACCCTCTCCCTCGCATCCATAACCTCATGATTTCTTGCATGAATCCCGTGTGTATTCCAAAACGACCTCCGTTCCGGTTATCATCAATTGGGGGTTAAGTGAGACGATGTCTCCTAAGCCATTTCCGAACTCACAACGTTAGTTGTAAATCTCTCTTAGTACCGTTTGATTTATTTAGGACTCCGTCCGTATTCATGAACCTCCTAAACCACGTATGCAACCTATCTAGACAAATCTGTTATCGTATTTATAGATGACATCTTAACTTATTCAAGTAAAGAAGGGAAACTAACAACATCACCATCTTAAGCTCGAACTTTTGAGAAAAGAGCAACTCTATACCAAATTCTCCGAGTGAGAATTTCTGTTGAACGAAGTCCAAATTTTCTAGACCATGATGTTAATGGTCAAGGCATTACAATCAATCTCGAAATCGAGCCACATGTAATCAGGAAACTCTCCCAACTCAGACTTGTATTCGTAAAATCTTAGATCTCGTCTATTGTTACCGAAGATTCATTTCCGACTTTTCTCGTGTCACACGACTTTTAAACTCGTTAACTCACTAAGGAAAACTCTAAACCTCTCCGTGTTCGAACCTTGAGCGTGATTCTTCACACCAACATTTCTAGTTAAAATCGTATAGCAACAGATGGAACTCAAACATGGAAATATTTCTACATGAACGCCGAAAGGCATACTCTCTCGACTCAAAAATCAACATAACTAAAATTCGTTATTTTACACGAAGAATTCGAATACTAAATTGTGGATCCGATCAATCTTCTCGTCATCACGTACCACACTACATACCTCTGTTATTTCACCGTCACCGTCTGATATTACTGGAATTTAAGATAGCACACAATCTAACGATACTTCACTCTTCTTTGACTTAACGCCCTTGTGTTTCTGATAATCGGTCAACTATTATTCAACCCCGAACTATACAACTACGTGTACTACCTCGTTTCTCTTTCAGACTTCAACTATTGACAACTAGAGGCACGTTATGGCAACCTCGAGATGTAAACTCATCCTATTCTAAGTCCTCATTTCACTCCCATCTTTATCGCTCGCACTTCCGTTTAAGGGAACTCCTTGTAACATTTCTCCATGGATAGAGAAATTCCTCATATTACCTTAGTATTCGCCACGAGGGTGAATAGTCCTAACGAACATTTTTTTTTCGAACCCTAATTGACTTGTTCAAACATATCTTAAGAGATCCTATTCTAACACGGTGTACCATTGCCAATTACCTCGGATCAAAATACTCGTATCGCTTCTAGTTTTGCAAGAAACCTTGGAAACCCACTTGGACATACGTACCGCGTAGCTCCCACAACCGACGAACCGAGCAAACGTACGATTCAATCTTGGAAAGACATGTTACAGACTGGTATTGTCACCTTTAGTAGTTCCTTTTACGATGACAGCTATCACTCGTATATTAACGCAACACTTCCAAAACCCTATATGACCGCTAATGTCATACCCCTGTTCATTTAACCAAAGCATGCGGCAAGCAAATCGCCGAATCTGAACTCCATCAAGAAACAACAATTGAGATCGTTCAAGTCCGAGGAGGGCTCGAGGCAACCCATTGTCGCCAGAAGAGTTATACCAAACTTAGATGAAAACCCCACAAATCCCAGTGTGTAATCGCGTGATATTGAGAAACCGCACCTTGGAAAGGTGAAATCCATTTTAGGAAATCGAGAAAGGCTATATCTGCAATATTGAACCTTTTGAAACCTTGGGGTGTATTGGAACCGCTTCCTACCGTTTAGAACTTCCGATGCAATTAAGTTTCCGTTTACCTTACATTTCGTGTAACAAACTTAGAAACGTGTCCTGCGGAACAGGAACTTGCAATCCTTCTAGATGCACCAACTATTGATGACAAACTACTCTTCATAGGAAAACCAGCTGAACTTGTGGATCGTAAAACCAAACCTTAATACAACGTAAAACCCTGACTATCCAAATTCATGTGAACACTCAAGGACGTACTTTCACTTATTCATAGCATTGACAACGTAAAGTCTCGAGTAGGAGATATCGACTACTACTTTCAACTAAATTTCGGGACGAAATTTCTTTTGAGGTGTGGATAATGTAACATCCCGCATTTTTCCGTTAAATTATTTTAACGCCCGTCTTTTTCTTTTTAAATAATACCCTTCGTATCTAGATTCGTATCCTTTGTTAAGTAACATTTTAAATATTCTCGTTATCGGAATTTAGTATCTCCCGTACTCCCGTGAAATTTAAAATAATTCGTTCGGTTATTTCTCGCACCCGATTCAAAGTTGAGGGACCAAACTCGCCAAAGGATCAAACCTTTGACTAGGTCAAAGGGTCAACTCTCCCTTTCACCTATTCATTTCCACCTCCATCTCTCTCTCTTTCTCTCTAGCAAGAACACACACTCAAAAACCAAATCCATTCATTCATCATCTAAATCCGGATTAGGGAGCTAGCAACCAAATAAATTACATATTCGTGATCCTCTCTTCATCCTCTTCGTTTTGGTACCAACTTCATCTCATTTGGGTAACTTTCTAAAATCACTAGATTTTGTGTTCTTGATGTTTTTAACTTATAAAAGTGTTAATTAGTGTCTATGGCTCAAGTCTAACATGAATATATAATTTGTATGCTCGATCTCGTTGTTTTAGTGTAACTAGCATGAACTTGAATTTTGGTGTGTTGTTCTTGAATTTTGGATGATCATATGTTGTTAGATGTTAAAAGTTCATGTTCTAATTGTGTTCCTAGTATCATTAGCTTCATTTTGATGTATAGATTGATTTAAGAAACTTCATAAACGCGATTATTGATTTTGTGAACTTTTGGCTAGGGTTGACAACTCTTAAAACGAACTTTTGATGCGTTGAATGTTTGTTAATGTTATTGATAAGTGTTTAGTTGGGTTACATGCTTCATTACCTTCAAAACGGCATATCATATGTTTAAATTGGATTCCCGAAACTTAAATTTCAATTGATAAACTTGAAACTTGAAAATAAACCTCTATTGATCACTTGACGGGATTTCGGTTATAGTATATGATGTTTTTGCTTGATGAAAAGTGCTTAGTTGCGTTCCTTGTCGAAAGAGCTTTCCGATGATATAAAATACATGTTCTAATTGTTTGCGGATCATAAAATGTGATTGTTTGTGTTTTGGTTCGTCCATTTGAGGAATACAGCAAACAGGGCCTGGGACAAGATCAGGACGCCGTCCAGATACTTGGGACGCCGTCCCACCTTTTGAACTGGGACGCCGTCTAGCTTCTCGAGACGCCGTCCCACCCTTTAAATCGGGACGCCGTCTAGCCATTTGGGACGCCGTCCCATTTGGCTAAAACTGGCTGTTCACTTTGGTCATTTGACATGAAAATGTTTGCTATGCTACGGACCTCCGATTAACATGAAACTTGGCCAACATGCTCATATATGATTATATAACTTAGAAAAATTGTCGGATATCCAACCCGACCCCGTTGACTTTTCTGTTGACTTTGACCCGACCAAGTTGACTTTTAATCAAACTTAACCAAATAATTGTGCAATCGTTCTAACATGCTTTTATACTTGTATCTTGCATGAAACATGACAACTTGATTCACATGCTACATTATTGAGTCGTAACGAGCCATAGGACTAATTGAACATCTTTGACCTATTGTGTTTACCGTTATTGATACAAACCTATTGTTTAGGTCAAGACTAGCTTTGTCTTTGCACACGTTTACTTGTTGAAGTACCTTTATACTCGTGCACTCGAGGTGAGATCATAGTCCCACTCTTACTCTTTTTGAACTTACATTTGGGATGAGAAAACATAAACATTTCTTTTACTAAGTGAACACAAGTACAGGAAAACAAACATTCTACATACGAGTTTAGAACAAAATCCTCAATTCGATTATCATTAGTTACACTTGCCGGGTGTAAGCGAGAACTTATGTTGTATGGATCCATATGGGTTTGACAAACCCTCATTCAAACGGTTCGCTACCGTTTACGAATGAAATATATTTTCGAGAAACAGTGTATGTTCTAGCACTAAGTGATGGGGTTCAATGGAAGGAAATGTTAAGCATTGATAATTGGGTGCTCGTGAAACAAACTTTTGGAATGTATTACTATTATTTCATTGATGCAAATCTTGTGGTTCACTTGTACTTACTTACTTAAACCTATGATTTCACCAACGTTTTCGTTGACAGATTTCTATGTTTTTCTCAGGTCTTGCACGTTATGTGAAACATGCTTCCGCTTACTATTTGATACTTGCATCCGATGTCGAGTAAACATGCATTTCATGGAGCGTCTTTTGACTTTACTTTAAACCGTGTCGCCTAGATTTCAATCGTATCTATAACGTTGTAACTTAACTTTTGGTTGAACAATTCTTGTAAACTTTGAAACAATCTTTATTTTGAAATGAAGGCGACATATTTTGGTCAAACGATATCTTAAAGACTTATAATCAGGTAATGGGACCCACGTAGCCGACGCCGTCACTTGACGATTTGTCGGGGTCGCTACAAAAATCGCCCAAATCGACAAAAGAGCTACGCTGACATTAAAAGAAAAGATATAGAATTTGAAATTGGAGAGATGGTCATGCTTAAATTTGCACCTTGGAAAGGCGTTTTTCGATTTGGTAAATGAGGGAAATTAAATCCAAGGTATATTGGACCATTCAAGATTATTGATCGTGTCGGACCAGTAGCTTACCGACTTGAGTTACCTCAACAACTTGCGGCTGTACATAACACTTTCCACGTCTCGAATTTGAAGAAATGTTTTGCTAAAGAAGATCTCACTATTCCGTTAGACGAAATCCAAATCAACGAAAAACTTCAATTCATCGAAGAACCCGTCGAAATAATGGATCGTGAGGTTAAAAGACTTAAACAAAACAAGATATCAATTGTTAAGGTTCGATAGAATGCTCGTAGAGGACCCGAGTTCACCTGGGAACAAGAAGATTAGATGAAGAAGAAATACCCTCACTTATTTCCAGAAGATACGTCAACACCTCCAACTGCTTAAAATTTCGGGACGAAATTTATTTAACAGGTAGGTACTGTAGTGACCCGAACTTTTCCGTGTTTATAAATATTAAATTTTTATTTACATGATTAAGTGTTTCCAATATGTTAAGCAATCAAACTTGTTAAGACTTGATTAATTGAAATAGGTTTCATATAGACAATTGACCACCCAAGTTGACCGGTGATTCACGAACGTTAAAACTTGTAAAAACTATAAGATGACATATATATATATGATTATATATATAGTTAACATGATACTATGATAAGTAAGTATCTCATTAGGTATTTTAACAATGAGTTATATACATAAAATTGAGTTTATTGAATTAAGAAACTCGAAACGGTATATATAACGATTATCGTTATAACAACGTCTTACTAAATACATATGAATCATATTAAGATATCGGTACACTATGTTTAATCATGGTAAATGATAAGTAAACATGTCATTAAGTGTATTAACAATGAACTACATATGTAAAAACAAGACTACTAACTTAATGATTTCGAAACGAGACATATATGTAACGATTATCGTTGTAACAACATTTAACTGTATATATATCATACTAAGATATATTAATATATCATAATATCATGATATTGTAATAATTTAACATCTCTTTAGATATAATAAACAATGGGTTAACAACATTTAACAAGATCGTTAACCTAAAGGTTTCAAAACAACATTTACATGTAACGACTAACGATGATTTAACGACTCAGTTAAAATGTATATACATGTAGTGTTTTAATATATATTCATACACTTTTGAAAGACTTCAAGACACTTATCAAAATACTTCTACTTAATAAAAATGCTTACAATTACATCCTCGTTCAGTTTCATCAACAATTCTACTCGTATGCACCCGTATTCGTACTCGTACAATACACAACTTATAGATGTATGTACTATTGATATATACACTCCAATGATCAACTCTTAGCAGCCCATGTGAGTCACCTAACACATGTGAGAACCATCATTTGGCAACTAGCATGAAATATCTCATAAAATTACAAAAATATTAGTAATCATTCATGACTTATTTACAAGTAAACAAAATTACACATCCTTTATATCTAATCCATATACCAACGACCAAAAATACATACAAACACTTTCATTCTTCAATTTTTTTCATCTAATTGATCTCTATCAAGTTCTATCTTCAAGTTCTAAGTGTTCTTCATAAATTTTTATAAGTTCTAGTTTCATAAAATCAAGAATACTTCCAAGTTTGCTAGCTTACTGCCAATCTTGTAAAGTGATCATCCAACCTCAAAAAATATTTATTATTTATAGTAATATATCTTTCTAATACAAGGTAATACTCATATTCAAACTTTGATTCAATTTCTATAACTATAACAATCTTATTTCGAGTGGAAATCTTACTTAAACTTGTTTTCGTGTCATGATTCTGCTTCAAGAACTTTCAAGCCATCCAAGGATCCTTTGAAGCTAGATCTATTTTTCTCATTTTCAGTAGGTTTACCTACTAAAATTAAGGTATTAATGATGTTCAAAACATCATTCGATTCATACATATAAAACTATCTTATTTGAAGATTTAAACTTGTAATCACTAGAACATAGTTTAGTTAATTCTAAACTTGTTCGCAAATAAAGTTAATCCTTCTAACTTGACTTTTAAAATCAATTAAACATATGTTATATATCTATATGATATGCTAACTTAATGATTTAAAACCAGGAAACACGAAAAACATCTTAAAACCGGACATACGCCATCGTAGTAACACCGCGGGCTGTTTTGGGTTTGATAATTAAAAACTATGATAAACTTTGATTTAAAAGTTGTTCTTCTGGGAAAATGATTTTTCTTATGAACATGAAACTATATCCAAAAAATCATGGTTAAACTCAATGTGGAAGTATGTTTTTCAAAATGGTCATCAAGACGTCATTCTTTCGACTAAATGACTATCTCTTACAAAAATGACTTGTAACTTTTATTTTTGACTATAAACCTATACTTTTTCTGTTTAGATTCATAAAATAGAGTTCAATATGAAACCATAGCAATTTGATTCACTCAAAACGGATTTAAAACGAAGAAGTTATGGGTAAAACAAGATTGGATATTTTTGATTGTTGTAGCTACTGGAAATATTGTAACAATTCTATACAAATCATATCCTAGCTAACTTATATTTTATTATACATGTATTCTAATATATTATATAATCTTGAGATACCATAGACACGTATGCAAATGTTTTGACATATCATATCGACCCATGTATATATATTATTTGGAACAACCATAGACACTCTATATGCATTAATGTTGGAGTTAGCTATACAGGGTTGAGGTTGATTCCAAAAATATATATACTTTGAGTTGTGATCTAGCCTAAGACGTGTATACACTGGGTCGTGGATTGATTCAAGATAATATATATCGATTTATTTCTGTACATCTAATTATGGACAACTAGTTGTAGGTTACTAACGAGGACAGCTGACATAATAAACTTAAAACATTAAAACGTATTAAAAATGTTGTAAATATATTTTGAACATACTTTGATATATATGTACATATTTGTTATAGGTTCATGAATCGACCAGTGGCCAAGTCTTACTTTCCGGCAAAGTAAAAATCTGTGAAAGTGAGTTATAGTCCCACTTTTAAAATCTAATATTTTGGGATGAGAATACATGCAATTTTATAAATGTTTTACGAAATAGACACAAGTAAATGAAACTACATTATATGGGTGAATGATCGAAGCCGAATATGCCCCTTTTTAGCTTGGTAGCCTAAGAATTTGGGAACAGACCCCCAAATTGACGCGAATCCTAAAGATAGATCTATCGGGCCCAACAAGCCCCATTCTGAAATTTGGAATGCTTTAGTACTTCGAAATTATCATGTCCGATGGGTGTCCCGGAATGATGGGGATATTCTATATGCATCTTTTTAATGTCGATTACCATGTGTTCACCATATGAATGAATTTTATCTCTATGTATGGGATTTATATTGAAATATGAAATCTTGTGGTCTATTATTATGATTTGATAATATATAGGTTAAACCTATAACTCACCAACATTTTTGTTGACTTTTTAAGCATGTTTATTCTCAGGTAATTATTAAGAGCTTCCGCTGTTGCATACTAAAATAAGGACAAGATTTGGAGTCCATGCTTGTATGATATTATATAAAAACTGCATTCAAGAAACTTATTTTTGATGTAATATATTCTTATTGTAAACCATTATGTAATGGTCGTGTGTAAACAGTATATTTTAGATTATCATTATTTGATAATCTACGTAATGTTTTTTAAACCTTTATCGATAAAATAAAGTTTATGGTTGTTTTAAAAATGAATGCAGTCTTTGAAAAACGTCTCATATAGAGGTCAAAACCTCGCGACAAAATCAATTAATATGGAACGTTTATAATCAATATGAACGGGACATTTCAATTAGTTACACTTGCAGGGTGTAAACGTGAACTTATGTTATGTGATCACATGGGCTTGACAAGCCCTCATTCGGACGGTTCGCTACCGTTAGCGGATGAAATATATTTTTGAGTATATAGTGTAGGTTCTAACACTATGATAACGGGGTACGTGAACAGTTAAGTCTTGATAATTGGGTGCTCCACAAACGAATAACAACTTTGGAATGTAAGCGATTTAGATAATCAACGTTATGGGAATACAAAATCTTGTGGTTCAAAAAAAACGTTTACTAATACTGTAACGACCCTGGAATTTCCAACGTTTATTTATTAATAATTATTATTATTAATACTTGTGATTAAACGAATGTACGTTATTACATTTACATGTTGCCATGATTGCTCGTACTTGACTTTAATTGCCCGAAACGTCTTTGTGACACGCGAAACTTTTACGAATAATATTTTCAAGTATTATTTACATTCATGATTAAGTTTTATTAATCATTTTGATTAACTAAGTATTAATTAAAGATGTAACTAGTTTGATTAAGGCTTTTAGAATCTAGTTGCACCTTGTTCCAACACCAACACCTCAAGTAACCACCTTTAAGGACAACTACATGCTTGTAACCATTGAACACTTGCCTCCCTCTTTTTTTTCTGCTGCAGCCGTGGGCTTCCAAGGGGTTAGAGGGGATTTAAAATCTTTTTTTTTTACATTACTTGTTCACTTGCATTTTTTCTCATTCAAACACACTTACTTTCTCTCAAACACTTTCTCTCTTTTCTCTAGTTCTTGTAAGTAAACTTGAAGCTTTTTCTTCCTTTCTTTTTCTTTGTAAAACCGAACCTAATACATCTCATCATCATCAATACTTGTTCTTGTTTAATGTTTGATTACTTGTAGTTACTAGTTGTTGTTACTTACTTACATACACAAGAATCAAACTCATTAGTTTCATTCTTCTTTTATCTTGTAATTACAAGAACACACAAGAATTAAACTTACTAGTTTATGTTCTACATATGTTGTTTCAAAGATTGTAAGTTTATGTGTTGATTAAAATCATACTTGAAGCTCATGAAGTAAACTTAAAGTTTACTTTCTAAAGATCAAACTTTGGTTTGAATCTTTAAAGTATGAACAACCATGACTTATTAACTTGTTTAAATTAGTTTGTTATTTCATTTACTTGCACTTTAATTTCATGTTTGTTAGTTTAAATGGTCAAGTATTACAAGTTAGTCTTGATCTCATACTTTCTTGAACTAAAATTAACTTTAAAAGTTCAAGAACATGTAAGTAAGTTTCTTTAATTATAGCTTGGTACACTTATGTTAGATCTAGACTTTTGAGTCTTGGATCTTCAAGATCAAACTAATGAACTATGTTCTACAACTCAAGATCTTGATTTCATGAGTTTACTTTCAAGTTTGTAACTTATTATTAGTTTTAAAATTCATGTATGTGTTAGATCTAAGACTTTGATGTAACTTTGGTTCATCAAACTTCATACAACTCTTAAGTGAGTTGTGCTACATGTCTTAGACTTACACTTGGGTTATGACGGTCAAACCTTGGTGAAAATGATGCAAACACATCAATGTTTGTACACTTGAAGCTATATGCATCAAGGATGAGAACCATGATAAGCATCGAGCACCAAGAACCACCGGAACCTACTGACCCTATTGTTTTACTGTTTCTGTGTCTGACCCGTACGACCTGGGCTACTGTAATTATGATTTTCAGATATACCTGTTCGAGTAGATAACTTTTCATATAGGACTCGTCTTAATTCGAGTTACGGTTTATGATTTATGGCCCTCCGATCGTCACTATGTCCATTTAACGTTGTGCTGAAAAAATTATGACCTACTCGCACTTAGACCATCACCACGGTCAAACGAAGACGAGTTTGCTTCTGGGATTTTTATCACACTTAAAGGACTCATAGATGGAGCCATGGCCACTAGTCTCACCTTATTTCAGTAGGTATTGAGGCCGTGGTGACTGACCGAACTCAGCCTTTGTTTTAAACTACTTTCATGAACGAAACTTACTTTACACCTTTTGTTTAATGATGAATGATGATGACCTTTAAAACCTTATTTACATACTTTAAACCTATTCGGATGATTTACTGACTTAGTACTATTTGACTTAGGTTGAGGACCCGTTTGGACAACCTTCATTACTTGCTTACTTTCCGAGTCATACTTTACCGCTACTTTATCATTGTGAGTTATAGCATTCCCTTTTTACTTTAACTTATTTTGGGAACTGAGAATACATGCGGATTTTATGTTTTACATACTAGGCACGAGTACTTAAACTTATATATGTGTGGGTTATACAACGGCAAAAACATTCCCTTTAGCTCGGTAACGTTTAGTCATTGGTTTTTGAATCGGTGAACTCGAATCTTAAATATGGATCCATAGGGTTTGACATCCCCACTTGGGCTAGTAGCGCTAGCATTTAACGAGTGTTTAATACTTCGTAAACATACGCACTTTCCAAGTGTACTTTCAGGGGGGTATAAACGTTAAGTTAGTTACCAAGTGCCCACGGTTAACATATACTTTATCATACTGTTTTGAAACGCTCTTTGTAGCACTGAAATCTCGTGGCCTACCTTACATACTGTTATACTTAAACTATAGCTCACTAACCTTTGTGTTGATGTTTTTAAGCATGTTTTTCTCAGGTACTTAAGGTTATTTGCTTCCGCTGTCGTGCTAGTCTTGCCGTAGACAACCGCTGCTCTAGTGTTATCATCGCATAAACTGTTTATCTTGCATTCAAACTTTAATACATTTTGAAACCATGTTTTGTAATGACCTAAGGGTCACATACATTTATTCATGCTTGCTATTCGTAGAGGCATACTGTTGGTATAAAACATTTGATGTCGGTTATGATGTCACCTTTTTATCGTGAATGCAACTTCTTTTATTACAGCATATAGTACTTAACCTTGTAATGATCCTGTTGATGATTCGTACACGATGGTTTTGTACGGGGCATCACAAATACACCTATGATTTCACCAATTTTTTTCGTTGACAGTTTTCTATATGTTATCTCAGGTCCTTGAACGCTATGTGATACATGCTTCCGCACTATATTTTGATACTTGTTTGGATGTCGAGTATACATACATTCATGGAGCGTCTTTTGACTTAACTTATATTGTGTCGCATAGGTTTCATTCGTATTTAAAACGTTGTTACTCATTTAGTCATTGAACTACTTTGTAAACTTTGAAACATCCTTACAATATGAAATGAATGCGACATATTTTGGTCAAAAGTTATTTTAAAAACTTATGACCACATAATGGGACCTAAGTAGACGGCGCCGTCAATGACGATTTGGTCGGGTCGCTACAGCTAACATTTTCCACCTAATAAGGACATTTTAGTTGGGGTTGAAAATACTTCTTTACCGGTGTTTGACTCGGTAAATATTTTAAATGACGAGCTTGATGATTGTAGTCCAACCAAGGAGGTTTTAGTGGTGTGACGATCCGTCCAAATCCCTTTGGACGAATACATCATTCATTGATTTCATAGTGAGGTTTTGACCTCTATATGATATGTTTTGTAAACATTGTATTCTTTTGAAAAGGCACACCATAAATGAATATATAAATCCAAGGTTTTCGACGTCTGATGATTTCTACGTATAGACAATCACCGTATATAATAGTTTACAATACTACATCAGTTGACAATGCAGTCAAAATAAGATACATGGTGATGATTTTGTGAATGCAAAGTTTTCTTGAATAAAGCATGTATGACTCCATGCACATAGCTTGTATAACGTATAAGCAAACAGCAGAAGACTTCTAGGAACCTGAGAATAAACATGCTTAAAAGTGTTAACACAAAGGTTGGTGAATTCATAGTTTTAATATTGCGCATACTCTGTATATAAAGGTGGATCACAAGATTTCAGTTGTTTCATTCAGAAACGTTTATCAAAACATTCTACAAGATTGAGCACCCTGGTAACTAAGATTTAACGTCTATATAATAAGTACCCCTGTTTTAACATACATGTACAATACACGCAAATCAACGTGTACTAAACTCAAATAGCATACGTCTATTTTATAGTTCAGGATAGGGTTTCTATACCTGGAACAGATGTGGATGTCAAGCCCTATGGATCCATATACCACTATTCGCGCCCACCAGTTCTTATAACCGGCAGCTACTAGTTACCAAAGTTAAGGGATTTTCGGTTCAAACTCAGTGTAGAATTTAGTATGTACTTGTATCCATTGCGTTTAAAATAAAGTACATATATTCTCAGCCCAAAAATATAGATTGCAAAAGCAATTAAAAAGGGATCTATAAACTCACCTATCAATATTGTGGTTCAATATTGCAGAAAATTATGTAGATGCAACGTAAATGATGAGTGCAAGGTTGGCCTTTGATTCACGAACAAAACCCAATATTTTCTTAGTTTTTAACCGGTTTGAAACCCAAATTAAAATACCCGTGTATTACTTGTTACAGTACCATACTACTAATTTAAAATTTACGCTAGGAAATATAGAGAGTGATTTATTTATGTGAGTGTGTGCGTGTTTTTAAGTTCCTAATCACAAGTACTTCGTTCATATATATATATATATATATATATATATATATATATATATATATATATATATATATATATATATATATATATATATATATATATATATATATGTAAAATAATAATATAATAATATAATATAATAATATAATAATAATAAACATGTTAAATTAAAAGCCGCAATTACTTTTTATATCGACAAACATTACCTGTTTTGCGTAGATAGGTACGAGATCCGCGTATGGTGTCTTCACGAAAGTTGTAGATTTTTGAGTTATGGACGTCTGGACACCAGAATCACCCTTTTTCGAGTCAGTATGATTTAGTTATGATTTTTCTTGTACAAGTGCGCAGGTTTAGTGATTTTCATCATTTTAACTTGAAATCTTGAGATGAAATGTTGTAGTCTTTTGGTGCTCATTAGAAATCTTTATTTTATCTTTATTTTTATTTTCATATCATTGATAATCCATAAAAACATTTTATAATCAAATTCTATTATATCGAAAAACGTGTTCGTACTAAATCGAATAAATATAATTTAGTTTTCTATAATTAGTTATATTCAAAATCATTCTTTAAAAGGTTTAAATAATAGAAATTGTTATATCATAAAACATTTTCATTTAATAAAGTAAAATCATATAATATATAAGTCATAATGGTTTCCAGTTTTTACTTACAGTTTATTCGTGAATCGTAGGGTTAAGTCCAATGGACAATTAAACGTATGAAATCGTTTTAAATCAAAATATCCATTTGCTTATCTTGTCGACATCCATTTACATTTCATGTTCTTACTATTAATTTTATGAAAGTTAAATAATTAACATATCAAGAGTCACGAGGAAGTTATTGTAAAGCATGCATTGAAAATTTAACAGAAATCTCCACTAACTTTTGTCTAGTTCCCGTTAATTGACTTATTTGTTCTTACTTGTAAATCACTTTATCATTTTCAGAATATTGTTAAAAAGAACAGATTTCTTAAATCACAGTGGACCTCACAACAGAGACCCGTAATCATATCACGATGTATCTGATAATTCAATCGTTTGATATTATCATTTAATTCCGTAAATAAATATATTAAACATATATTGAAACAATTATGTTCATGTAAAGTATTATACCTCTAATACTTTGTTAACGTTTTCAATTAATGTAACTATATATTATATATACATATCTACATACACATAAATGTTCGTGAATCGTCGAGCACAGTAAAAAAGGGTAATTGGTTACATGAATATAGTTCCAATGTTTTTGAGACTCGACATTACAGACTTCGCTTATCATGTCAAAATCATACAAAGATTAAGTTTAAATTTGATCGAAAATTTCCGGATCGTTACAGTACCTACCCGTTAAAGAAATTTCGTCTCGAAATTTGATAGAGATTGTCATGGCTAACAATAAAAATGTTTTCATGATGAATATGACTTGATAAATAGAGTTTTATCATTATTGACTAATATAGATAAAACGATTTGATTATGTGAAGCGTACGAGTGAAGCTATTGCAAAAGAGTGAAGATGAGTAAATACATGTTCGCCTTAACTGGTGACGTAGTCACGATTGATTTCCAGAATTCAAGGGATTTAGAGAAAATCTTCGTAATAAGATTTGGTTCTTCGATAATTAAGGAAATTAGGATCTTCTTTGGTTAAATGCAATAATCTGTTTTGATTGCTCTGTCGGATATTTCACTATAAATCCACTCCCTTCGTTTCCTTATTTCCATAGCTCACACGTTCTTTTCTTTCTCCCTCAATTCATACTTTAAAGCATTCGTCAATATGCTACATCCCGTTCCGATTCTTGATATACTCCTAACTTTCATATCTATCATTCTTCTTTTTCATCTGCCGCCGAAAGAATCTATTCACTTCTACTATACTCTTGGCTTTATAGTGTTTTTATTTCTCCCGTGTCTTTACGTCGCAATACTTATTGATATACACGGTTTGTAATTTATGTGTAGTCGTCGGGCTTTATATCTTTCCTTATTTTTCGGAGTCCCTACTTCTGTTTTTCTATAATCATTGATATCCACAGTTAATGCTCTCTCTTATTTGCTGCAATTTATACTCCCATTTCTATTTCGGAGCTTCATGCTTTTGTTTTCTTCTTCCCGACTTCAAGTCAAGCGAATAATGGTTCAAAATTCCTAGATATTAATTTCTGAATGAACATAGTTAATGTTCTAAGAAAGAAATTGTAATGGCACAGGCTTGATTTGTCAAATTACCAGGATACCTCGAAAAAGGCCGAATCATCAAGAAAAATATTTTCTTGATATGTTTAGAGTTTAAGTAGAATACAAGAGTCATGTAACATGGCACATGATGACGTTATGATCTGTGAATCATCACGTTCCATTTAGAAACTCAACATGACTTATTGTAATATAACTACGTTGATCAAGTGTCGTTATATTATACTAACTCATGCTTCAATTCCCAACACTTCTTCAAAAACATTCATAATTTAAACTCGAAGGTTTACAGAATATAGAAACTAAACAGTTTTCTTTGTGATGTAATACGGATAACGCGAGGAGATAAATGATTTCAGACAAGAATAGTTATGAGTATATCTCCAGAAATATCGAGGATATTTATAATGAAAGATACGATGATATCTTAGAATTTCTAATATCGAAAGATGATAAAGAATATTTGTCCGTAAAGGTTTAGAGTCAGGAGTAAGGTATTCGTTAATGACTTCAGCAGATACTGAATTATTTGGATTCTTTGAAGGCAGGTTTAGTCTTTGTGATTTGTCCACAACCTCCTTCATGGTTTGCTCAATCGTTCTCCAGTTCCAAACCTTCTCTTTTTCTGAGCTTTGCCAACACACTATTCTTTATCATCAAACTTTTGGCTGTTTAGGTCGTTTACAGTTTTTGCCGCTTCATCAGCATTCAAAGTTATCATAACCGAATCGTCAGTTATCAATCCGAGGTGTTTTCAAAAGTTTGAAGGGTTTGCATGAAGATTGTAATTGTCAAGATATATATGATGTTCTAGAATTTTGAATGATACAAATTTTTTTTTTTCTGGGTTTATGAATAGAAGTGATGTTCTAGCACAGTTTTGAAGTCAAAGTATAACTTTAAAATATGTAAGAATCTAAGAGTGATGTTTTCTGTTAAATCTTGGCTTGGATTCTGATTTTTCAAAATCAGAATATGTAATCAAATTTGAATGCGAATGGTTGTTTTGATTTCTAGGAAAGAATGTATATCGTTGTGAAAGTAGTGAGTATAGTCGATGATTTGTTGAATCAGAATCGAAGAATGTAACATATTATTTGTGAATTTATATATCTTTTGAGTATTACCTACCCGTTAAAAGTTTCACAAATAATATTTTGTACAAGAGAATTTTATTACAATTTTTATGAAAATATTAGTATGTATATTTTCTTCAAATGTAATACAGATTTAATGAGTTAATATCATATTAAGCTCATTTGATTTTCAGCTGGAACTAGAAATGAATAATCTCTAAAACATTAAAGATTTAATAATCTTCGCGGAGTATTTCACTAATGTAATCAATACTTCATTATTCAGTTTTATTGATATTTCCTCAGTGAATCATGTTGGTGCTTATGGAACTCTTGCTAACTTCGCAAGGTACGAATGATGTTTTCTAGAAAGTTTCGAGTACATCGAAAATGAAAGTGTAAAATCAAACGTGTAATTGAATAATACACTTAGTTTATTATGAAAAGGAATTCATTGAATTTGAAACAGAGATTGTAGTTAACGATGGTTATGTCGTTAATGAAGGACGTACATCATTGCATATTAGTAATATGAACTTACTGAGTAGTACATATCAGTTATGATTCACACGTAATAGCTTGGTACAAAAAGATTTATTTTGATTTCAAAATTCATATATATTAAATATACATATAATTTCTTCAGGAGAAATGAGTTAATACTTCGTAACTCGTTGATACAATATACGCGTTGTTGATTTGTGATGATGTTGGTGATTATGAAATTGGCAGAACTTGTAGTGCTACAGGTTTTTCCGGTGTTGGTGATACTAATGGTACTGTTGATGCTGCTGGTAAAACAAGTCTAGCTTGTAAATTGTGCACCATTTCGGTCAGGGTTTCTACTCTTCCTTCTATCATTTCGGTCCACTCATCTGATTTACGGTTACAGCTGGAATAGATAATCTCTAAGACTTTAGAGATTACATAATCGCCGCAGAATATTTCTCTAATGAAGTTATGAATCAATACTTCATCGGTTATTGTTGTTGGTACTCCTTGGTATCTATGGTGCGTATGACGTTGATGTTCGAGGTACAGATTGTGATATTGAGGCTTGTGGTGCGGATGTTGTTGGTGGTGGTAATGGTACTGTTGGTGTTGATGCTGGTGGTGCAGTTGGTGGTTGTGGGGCTTGTGATGCTTGTAAGTTATGCATCATATTCTCTAAAGCCAATACTCGAGCGCGAAGCTCGTTGACTTCTTCTACTACACCGGGATGATTAGCGGTTTGGACGAGCGGATGAATAAGATCCAGAATTTGAGAGAGTATATAATCATGACGAGATACTCTGAAGATGAGAGAGAAAATGGTATTACGAACAGGTTCACCGGTAAGTGCTTTAGGTTCTTCGCCAAGAGGGCAATGTGGTGGATGGAAGGGATCGCCTTCTTCTTTTCTCTAATGATTAAGTAAGCTACGAACCCATCCCCAATTCATCCAGAATAGGTGATGACTGATTGGTTGATCCATTCTGGTTACACTGTCTTCGGAGTTCAGGTGAATATCCATATCGGAATAGCTGTCGGAGTTTAAGGAATTTGAACTAGATACGGGATCCATCTTGTATAATTAGAGAGATGATTTTTGATATGAAATAGATTATAGAATTTAGATTGGTACTCTTCAATACATAATTTACATATGTATATATAATACCAAAATCCCGTAAATTACGGAGAAATTTTCGGAAGATGTCAGGAAAAGTTTATAGTAACAGATATGCTAAGATATGAATTTTGTCGGTACACTATCTATGTAGTAAATGCAGTAAGACGTGTCTAGACTTAAGAATGATAAGCAGCTAATTTTCGACAAAAAATGATAAGTAAAACTCGGTAAAAACAGATACGGTCATTGTCCAGACTCACTAATGCATCCTAACAATTACCAGTTAAACACACTAATGCAAATTCTGGTTCCCTATGACCTCAAGCTCTGATGCCAACTGTGACGATCCGTCCAAATCCCTTAGGACGAATACATCATTCATTGATTTCATAGTGAGGTTTTGACCTCTATATGATACGTTTTGTAAACATTGCATTCTTTTGAAAAGGCACACCATAAATGAATATATAAATCCAAGGTTTTCGAAGTCTGATGATTTCTACGTATAGACAATCATCGTATATAATAGTTTACAATACTACATCCGTTGACAATGCAGTCAAAATAAGATACATGGTGATGATATTGTAAATGCAAAGTTTTCTTGAATAAAGCATGTATGACTCCATGCACATAGCTTGTATAACGTATAAGCAAACAGCGGAAGACTTCTAGGAACCTGAGAATAAACATGCTTAAAAGTGTCAACACAAAGGTTGGTGAGTTCATAGTTTTAATATTGCGCATACTCTGTATATAAAGGTGGATCACAAGATTTCAGTTGTTTCATTCAGAAACTTTTATCAAAATATTCTACAAGATTGAGCACCCTGGTAACTAAGCTTTAACGTCTATATAATAAGTACTCCTGTTTTAACATACATGCAACCAACATGTACAATACACGCAAACCAACGTGTACTAAACACAAATAGCATACGTCTGTTTTATAGTTCAGGCTAGGGTTTCTATACCTGGAACAGACGGGGATGTCAAGCCCTATGGATCCATATACCACTATTCGCGCCCACCAGTTCTTATAATCGGCAGCTACAAGTTACCAAAGTTAAGGAATTTTCGGTTCAAACTCAGTGTAGAATTTAGTATGTACTTGTATCCATTGCGTTTAAAATAAAGTGCATATATTCTCAGCCCAAAAATATAGATTGCAAAAGCAATTAAAAAGGGATCTATAAACTCACCTATCAATATTGTGGTTCAATATTGCAGAAAATTATGTAGATGTAACGTAAATGATGAGTGCAAGGTTGGCCTTTGATTCTCGAACAAAACCCAATATTTTCTTAGTTTTTAAACGGTTTGAAACCCGAATTAAAATACCCGTGTATTACTTGTTACAGTACCATACTACTAATTTAAAATTTAAGCTAGGAAATATAGAGAGTGATTTATTTATGTGAGTGTGTGCGTGTTTTTAAGTTCCTAATCACAAGTACTTCGTTCATATATATATATATATATATATATATATATATATATATATATATATATATATATATATATATATATATATATATATATATAAAATAATAATATAATAATATAATATAATAATATAATAATAATAAACGTGTTAAATTAAAAGCCGCCATTACTTTTTATGTCAACAAACATTAGGCATTTCGCGTAGATAGGTACGCGATCCGCGTATGGTGTCTTCACGAAAGTTGTAAATTTTTGAGTTACGGACGTCTGAACACCGGAATCACCCTTTTTAGAGTCAGTATGATTTAGTTATGATTTTTCTCGTGCAAGTGCGCAGGTTTAGTGATTTCCATCATTTTAACTTGAAATCTTGAGATGAAATGTTGTAGTCTTTTGGTGCTCATTAGAAATCTTTATTTTATCTTTATTTTTATTTTCATATCATTGAAAATTCATAAAAATATTTTATAATCAAATTCTATTATATCGAAAAACGTGTTCGTACTAAATCGAATAAATATAATTTAGTTTTCTATAATTAGTTATATTCAAAATCATTCTTTAAAAGGTTTAAATAATAGAAATTGTTATATCATAAAACATTTTCATTTAATAAAGTAAAATCATATAATATATAAGTCATAATGGTTTCCAGTTTTTACTTACAGTTTATTCGTGAATCGTAGGGTTAAGTCCAATGGACAATTAAACGTATGAAATCGTTTTAAATCAAAATATCCATTTGCTTATCTTGTCGACATCCATTTACATTTCATGTTCTTACTATTAATTTTATGAAAGTTAAATAATTAACATATCAAGAGTCACGAGGAAGTTATTGTAAAGCATGCATTGAAAATTTAACAGAAATCTCCACTAACTTTTGTCTAGTTCCCGTTTATTGACACATTTGTTCTTACTTGTAAATCACTTTATCATTTTCAGAATATTGTTAAAAAGAACAGATTTCTTAAATCACAGTGGACCTCACAACAGAGACCCGTAATCATATCACGATGTATCTGATAATTCAATCATTTGATATTATCATTTAATTCCGTCGATAAATATATTAAACATATATTGAAACAATTATGTTCATGTAAAGTATTATACCTCTAATACTTTGTTAACGTTTTCAATTAATGTAACTATATATTATATATACATATCTACATACACATAAATGTTCGTGGATCGTCGAGCACAGTAAAAAGGGTAATTGGTTACATGAATATAGTTCCAAAGTTTTTGAGACTCAACATTACAGACTTTGCTTATCATGTCGAAATCATACAAAGATTAAGTTTAAATTTGATCGAAAATTTCCGGGTCGTTACAGGTGGACTCTTCCTCGACTCTATGTTTGGAAAAGGGTGACTTTGGTGCTGCGGAGACGTCGATAATTGGTTCGGGTGTTGTGAATGAGGTAGGGAACAACGAGGCGTCTGTTGCACTAAAGTTTGATAAATCTATAGAAAAGAAACCAATGTCCAAAGAGGCGTTCGTGGCGTTTGACGAGATGATGTGCAAGCTGGCGGCCGAACCGGTTCAAGCGACTTAAATTAACTCAAGTGATCCGTCTAATGATACGGGCATACGGCTAAAACTAGAAAGAAAATGAAAAAGAATAAACTGGTTCAAGGCGCCAAAAGAGAAAAATTTGGAGAATTCATCAAGGATGCTTGATGTTCGGAATCGTTGGTTTCGTGGTTGTACGCTCTATGTGTGATCTAGATGGTTTCTAATCTCGTGCTCGTCTCGTCGATTGGTTACTCTCCATTTGTCTCTTTTAGTTTATGTCGGTTTTAGGTATTTGTCGTGTTTCCTCTGGATTGCTTTCTTTTTAGAGTCGTGAGCTTCAGTTTTGGTTAAAGGTTTTCATCTTTTGGATGAAATTTTTTTCAATTTATAGAAGTTCTTCGTTTTTCGTCAAAAAAAAAGTGAAAAAAAGAGTAAAAGCTTTCTTATTTGTAATATACAAAAAAGGTACAACTCGTACTTTAATGCATTTTACTATTATTTTAAGGTTCTTTTTGTTTTTTTGGCAAAAGACGAAAACTATATAACAATTCTTTATCTCGGGAAGAGAAAAAGAAAACAAAATACAAATAGAAATAGAAAACATGGACGAGACTCGAAAGCACTAAACTAACCCCAACCACGAAACCCGACTTAAAGCTAACTAGACCGAGCCTCATATTATTTTAAGTATGAAACATTTATTTTGGAATAATTATAAATAGTAATTTGTTTTTTATTAGACGGATGAAGTATATTACTATCTTTTTAACTATATATAAACAAATATTAATATATTAATATTAATAAAAATGAAATAGTAATTTGAGCACTTATAATGAGACGTAAGAAGTACATTATATTATATGAACGAAAGATGTAAATTATATGAACGATTTAAGTTAATTTTTGAAAGACATGGCTAGCAAAGAAAAAATGAAAGCCCATTATTTAAAACTTTTGGATATCATTAGGTACTTCTGCTAATAAAGTTGCAAATTTTGTTATCTTCTTTCTTTTTCCTCAAGATACAATCATGGTTTCTTAGTCCATTTGTATATTGTTAGATGGGTCCGTTTGTCATTTGAATGATTAGTGAAGGTGGATACTTGAACCCCTTTACTAATCGTAACATTACTTTGATGTTTTAATATTTCACAAGTTCCTTTTCACGTAAATCTATATTTTCTCTCAACATTGACGTACCATACATGTGTAAAATTTTACACAAACACATCATGTATTAACGCTTATTGATGTAGCGACATAGACAATAAGCAAGAGAGAAAAAGAACGGAAGCAGGAATTTTTTTCACTGGAGACGAATATTTTTTTTTAAAAAATGTAACAAATTTTTTTGCCAAAATGTGAAGGTTTTGGGCATAATTTGGGCAAAATGTGAAGGTCTTGGGGCAAAATATAGAGGATTTGGCGCAAAATGTGGAGGTTTTAGGACAAAATATGAAGACTTTGGGTCAAAAAAGAAATTTCACCGAGGGCATAATCGAAAAACCCAAAATTTTTGCACTAAAAATTGAAAATTCACTAGGACGGCTACCCCCTCTGCCCCTTCTAATTTTCGCCCTGAAGCTACTTTTTTTAATAGTATGTTAGGTGGGCTAGAGTCCGTTAGGTCTTTTAGAGTTTTAAGGTATCTTTGTAATCTATAAATACCCGATGAATAAATGATAATATTTACGAAGTTTTATTGTCTAATATGATATTAGAACGGGTCTGATCCTGAAATCTAGTCGCTGCCATGAGCCGTTATCTCTATATCGCCCCGTCAAGTCTGACAATCTCAAGTTAAAGGGTCATATATGTATGCTGTTGCATTATACTCGTATTGTCTTATGATGTATAGATATGTTTATAGGCACATCATGTATAAATTCATATATCAATATTAATAAAAGAATTTCTTGCTTTTTAAAAAAAAGTATATATGTATATTCGTGAAAAAATTAATTATTGAATCTGTGAGTTGTATTTTTTTAAAAATTATAATTTGACCAAAATACCCTTGAATCTTTTATGACAAATAAGCCGGCTTTTTGGACTGTTTTGTCATAACAAAAAAACAAGAGTCGGGTCTACCGTGAACCCCTTTAAGTCCTACCAATATAATGAATACACACATCACACGTAATCACACAACACATATATAGCCCATACACACACAATTCACACACACACATACACACTATCATGAGACACCAAGATGGAAGTTTGTATTTTCATGGATCAAGATTACAAGAAGTCACCGGAAAGATGACTCAGCTTCACCGGAAGATATTCCGGTTAGAAATCCGGTGGAGTGTTATACTTCAAAAAGTTTCAATCTTTAGTGACATATTGAGATTTATTTGGAATAGATTTCTTGCTTGTTCTATGGGAAAACCATCCCGGTACCGGAAATTGTCTCGCCGGCGATCTTCTCCGGTGGAATCTGTGTTTGATTTAGAAGACCCCACCATCATTACTGCTAATGGATATGAAACAGATTCAGATTTAGTTACTCTCAAGATTAGTTTATTGGGTGATTGTCATATTGGAAAAACAAGTTTCGTGGTGAGTTTACTTTTGTTTTTATCTTCTTGATTAAAAAAGTATTTTAATTTTCATTTGTTATTTGTTACTGTACTTCTTCTTAATGAAAAGGTAAAAAGCATGATGGGTATTGTGTGATTCAATTTAAGAGCAGTAGTATTATTATTACGGAGTATTTTCTATTTTCTATTTTCTATTTTCTATTTTCTGATTTTTATTCTTTGTTTTTCTTTTATTTTTTTGTTTAATACGGAGTATTGATTGAACAAGATAAATATTTTGTTGGGTTTTCTGGGTAATGTATAATTTTATTAAATTTATTATGGGGTTGATGAAATTCCGTATTTTGATTTTTAAAAAAAAAAAAAGCTTTATTTTTCTATGCATCTTTTGTCTCTTTCAAGATAAAATATGTGCACGAATAAATTAGAGAAATATTTGATAGAGATAGGGATTGGGATTATGGGTATTGTATATCTTTGTTGAATTTATATGGGGTTGACGAAGTTTCCAAGTTTAATAAATAAATAAATAAACCTTAATTTTCACGTATAAACACAATTTTGATTCTTTCAAGATAATATATGATTTATCAAAATACGAGTATTAAATTAAATATTTAATGTGATAATGGGTATTGAATATTATAATCCATATATTTATGAGGTTGATTTATTTTTTAATTTTGAAAGAAATAATAGTAAATCTTGAATTTCTTCGATACTTTCTAGATTAAATATGTAGGAGATGAACAAGAGAATAAAAGCTTGGAGATGGCTGGATTAAATCTAATGGACAAAACGCTGTCGTTTGGTGAAGCAAGAATTGCTTTTAGCATATGGGACGTTGGAGGTATATATTATCCAAAATACAACTTTACTTTATTCTTATGTATTTTTATTCGTATTGTTATAATTTTGTTTAACCTTTTTAAATGATCAAACAACTAAAAGTGTCATCTTTATTAAACAAATTCAACAAATGCAGGGGATAAAAGGTCGAACGATCAAGTCCCGCTAGCGTGCAAAGATGCTGTCGCAATTTTGTTCATGTTCGATCTTACGAGTCGATGCACCCTTCACAAGTAAATTACCTCTATTTTTTCTCGATTAAATTAGTTATTTTAATATTTTAATTTCGAGATTTTGTAACGCTAATAAATTACTCATTTTAAATGAACTTGTCAGTGTGTTAGGTTGGTATATGCAAGCAAAGAAATGGAATAAGGTATGTAACAAAACTAATCTTATAGATAAGTAGTAGATGATATAGATAATAATAAATATACTATTGATAATTATTAAGTAATATAATAATTAATAAATAATAATGAATGTAAATGTGTAAAGGGTTGGGTAGGGGAATAATGTTGCACATCCTGGGTTGTTGATCGTCATCTTTACAAGTTAGATCGTCAGTTCAAGTGCATACAGTTGTCACTGTGTTAGTTTACTTTTTGATTATTTAATTGTATAAATGTAATGTATGTTCCATTTTTGTGTTAATATAATTCTCTTTTGCCAAGAAAAAAAAATTGTATAAATGTACTATAGTTTAATAACTCTAATTCTAATTATTACTTATAAGATATGCGTTTAAATTAACCTTTGAATTTAATTCAATTTTTAATCAACTTTTGCTATTAAAAAATTGAATGGTAATACTGGAATTAAATTGTTGCATACAGACTGCAATTCCCATACTGATAGGGACCAAATTTGATGATTTTGTAAAGTTAGCACCAGATCTACAATGGACCATTGTGACTCAGGTAAAATATTTAATTATTCTAGTATTGTTTTTTAAATTAATGTCGTTTTTATTAAGGCTAGTTAGTTAAATACGGAGTACTACGTACTTATTTAAATTCTAACATTTTAGCTCAGTTTGACACAATTTAGGTCCATGATTTTTTATTTTTTGCCTTGCCACTCCTGCATCAACAACTAGGAAGACAACAAATTGACAAGCATGCAAATATGCAATATATATATTTACACTAGACTTCTAGATGAGGTAGAGGATGATCTTGACAGAAGGAATATTTTATTTTTCATTAATAAATGTAAATGATTTAATTTTAATAATTAATAATTAATTAATAATAATAAAATAAAGACGCTAATTGTTCATGGAATATGTTACTATAATAACATGATCCCTTAGATTAAATAATATTCGTTTTATACTTGAACCTCTTTCATGTAAACAATCATGTTAGGAGTTAGGACAATAGTTTCATAGACCAACCCTTTTTTGATATATAATTGATGGTTAGGTAGATAGATTGTTACATTTTACATTAAACGCAAATCTAAAGTACATTTTTGATGATGTGGCAGGCAAGGACATATGCAAAGGTTATGAAAGCGACATTGTTCTTTTCGAGCTCGACACACAACATTAATGTAAACAAGATCTTTAAGTTCATTATGGCTCGATTATTCGACTTAGAGTGGTCTCTTCAACCCAACCTAAACTTAGGCGAACCAATTATCGACCTTAACTAGCTAACAACCATGATGCGTTGTTTTACTTGTATATACTTCAAAAATGTTGCAACCCAAATTACCTAGAATAGTCGAACCCGTCCTGATTCAACACATCCTAGCTTGACTTGGTTTGACCACCAATCTTGCTCTTAACCCGCCTACCGGCTGCATAGACAATGATCTTGACGAAGGAAGACAGATGACGAAATGCTGACTTCAGTTCGTGGATTTTTATATTTTTTATTGTTGTTCTTCAAAGTGTTACTGAAATACAAATTTTGTTGTTATATTCTCTTATTTTACTTTCACATAAATAATAATTTGGACTTTGATTACAAGAGAGTAAATTGAGCTAGGTCGTATGATACTTCTCAAATCTCATGTTTAGTTCATCAAATTTTTTAAGTTAATTGGACTCCTAACACCACTCATAGATAGAAGTCATTTAGTGTCACATCAACACCACATAAGTACGACTCAAACTTGAACCCCACCTATCGTGACGTACTACACCCACATCGTTTCTTGAGTTCGAACAAGGTTGCATGAGTTCGAACATAATCTGGTTCGAACGGATGGTGTATTAAAACATTTTTTTTAATAAAAATGTAAAATGTAATAAAAAAACTGAAAAAGTGTATCTAAGCTGATATACCTAAAGTCATTCAATAGTTAAAAGGTAAAACTAGTGATTGTATGGTTTAACACTTTAAATTGCACAATATTCGAATTTGAACCCAAGACTCCAGCTTTTATGTTGTATGTCTCCAATGATCAAAACATCGAACCATATTATAACAAGGGTTCTAAAAAATAATAAATCCTAATCTTGAAAAGCAACTTTTGTGGATTCATATTCACGAATGTATTGTCCCAAAAGAATCTAGTGATAGGATTGTCTGGTGATAGGATTGTCTGGCTCTGATACCATGCACTAATAGGATCGTATAGCCCAATAACATGTCCTACAATATAAGCCTAAGAATCCATCATTTTCTAAAACCAGTTGGTAGTAGAGGGAGTTCCCCTTACACTTATATGCATACATTTGTTTTGCCTAATGACCGACGTGGAACTTTGGTTTGCACCCCAATATCTAGAGAAATGAAATTTCAATTTATTATCAAAACAAACAGTAATCTTTTACAATGTATGATTGTTAGCATTTTAGGATGTTACCAAAGGATACTACAAGTAATCAAAGATCTAATAACATTGTATGTATGATGGCAAAACAAGTTGTCTTATGGAAAAACTAAATACGGAATTTGCACATGTTTACTGAAGAAAAAAAAAACATAACTCATTCATTACCACCCACAAACTCAGGAGTGATATAGTCTAATCCTTTTTACTATATCTAAGTAATACGTTGTAATACTGCTCTTCCATTTTTTACTATCTACAACATCAGCAATTAGTTGGTATCTCACCTTGATGTTATGTCATATTACGTCAAATATCGACACTACAACTTCGTGAACCTTTCTTCGTCGTTCCTCACTGCTTCGCCTTTCCAAGTTTAACCAAAAAGATATTAAAAGAAACACAACAAAAAATGCGTAAAAAGAATTGAAAATATTACAAAGACAGTTTTTTTGGTGTAATTTTTATTTTAGGTAATCTACTTTGCCAGAGCAAAAAAGCATAGAAGATTTTGTATTGAGATAACAAAATTCGAGATTTTTTTAAATTTTATTACTATAAGGCAATCTAACAATTAACAATGTAAATGTGGGAATAACTTTTGGCTTATGTTGAATTATATAACGGACGGATGAGGTTTTTCCTATTCGGGTTATCGGGAAAGACGAGTTATTTTACTTAGATGTACGTGACCTAACTGGATTACACAGTGAAAGTCTCCATCTGTTTCCCTGACCACCCCAAGGTATGCAAAATAGTAATGTTGACTTTTCTTATCAAAGAATATGTTCATGTGAGACATATACTTAGACTAACGTATCCTACAGTATAACCTTATCGCATTGTAGAGGTGCAAAATAACCATGATTTTGTCCCATTCCTTTCTGTAAAACATTTTTCAAAAAATACCTAAAGCACATAAAAGAACCATGAAACTCCATATACTTACTCTTCATCAATTCATGCATTTCAAAGAGCTCAAAAAAAGCCTGACTGTTTGAATTCTTACTTTTAAGCTAGGTTTTTTCAATCCATAAAAGAACCCGTCTACTTTCATTAGAATTTCGTATGCCAGATGGCTTTGTTTTCAGGTATGAAAAATTACGCACTCACTTAAGAAGTACATATAGATGTGGCAATTTGGGTTGTCTGTGATCTTAATGGTCAAACGGGTTAAAGAAAAAACAAACAGCTAAAAGAGTTGTTATAATACTTGGTAGTTTATTTATAGCTTATTATTGCACTAATATTGAACTTGTTTTAAATATACCTGACAAACGAGTAGGGTTGGAAAACGGGTCAAAACGGGGTACAATTTTTCATGGATCAAAACAGGTCGTGTATAAATGGGTTGGGTTGGGTCTGGTCGACTGATGTGTGCGTGACAATATATCTTTTACCCTCTAAATTTATACATGATTCAAACACTACAAATAAGCACACACAACTAACGAGCACTTAGAACCCGGTCATTATAGTACTTTAATGTAAGCATTCGTTTCAAGTTCGTCCCAAGAGAGCGGTATGAGTTGAATAATTGAAACTACTAGTTGTCCTAGGGTTTGTTTGATTGGGGAGGTTTTGATTGATTGTAATTAACAACTAAAAGGTGCGCAAATAATCAAACTTAAACTTAGCAAATAAGACTAGTAACAAGTAACAAGTAACGAGTAACTAAATATTAAGAACTTAAACCAATTAACTAAGTAGTGTTCACTTACATAATCCTCTCTATGCTTGGAATGACCCGTTTTACCCAAATTGCTATCGCACTAGTTGTTGAACTATTAAATTTTAGCATCACTACTAAACCTCAAATCAAATAACACTCCGCGAATTCACATAAGCATTGTATCCTAAAATCGAGTTAAGCATGATTTGGTCATTGAGATTGAGCTTGGGTTGAAATCACTTAAAACCCCCAACTATCGAAATCACTTAAGATAATCGGCACTACTATGTTAACTAAAGGCCAATTGAAAACCAACCTAGATCAAGAACACAATCACTTGCAATTCCTAAGCTAGTTGTCTAGATCACTCAAGGTGTTGAAGCACACATTGATTCACTTCTCAAATCACTAAGAGAACTACTCAACATATGTAATCAAAGTCAAGCCTAAAACAAACTCATAGCAATGGATCTTTAGCTAACTCAACAACACATGATCATGTAATTCATTCAAACAACATTATTCAATTGATTTTTGAGGCAAACACTAGCATTAGAGATTCATAGATAAGCAAACACAAGAGATTTAGCCAAGCATGGCTAAGATTACACTAATAATAAGCATAAAAACACAAATAAACATCATCTTGAGTGATTACATGTGATTAGTTCACAACTAGATAAAGAAAAGTAGAGATTACAACTAATTAGTGCAAAATAGATAAAGCAAGGTGGAGATTACAACCCAAAATGATAAAGAGAAGAAGATCTAAGCTATAATCATAAGATAAACAAGAACTAAATCAATTAAACTAAAGCATTCATCATTACAAGTAAATTGGAGAAGAACTAATGTTAAAAAGAGATTACAAAATTGGAGAATGGATGATGTAGATCTAGCATCTAGTTTCACTAATCTTTGACTTGTAACATGAAATTTGGCTTTGATCTTGATGGAATCATGATTGGAACCCTTTTAAGGCTCCAAAACGGCCTAAAGAAGCAGCTCTCTCACTCAAAAAACTCAAAATTGCTTTTATAGGTCGGCTGAATTTTTTGGCTGAATCAGCTGCTGGAGCGACGCTTTTGGAATCAGGAGCGACGCTTTTGGGGGACAGGAGCGGCGCTTTTGTGCTGGAGCAGCGCTTTTGGCCACCGATCTTTTTAACACACATTTTAGCACATAGGAGCACAGCTTTGGACCTTAGGAGCGGCGCTTTTGACCCTGGAACTTCATTTTCACTCCAAAACTTCACTAGGTTCATTTATTTGACCCAAGGGTTTATTCCTTAGCATAAATATGAACGTTTAGACCACTTTTATCCCGAAACGACTAAATACCACAAACCGCTCACTAATCATCACAACCCGTATCGAAATACCACGAAAGTAGGGAGATATTGCGAAGATAAATATGTATATTTTGAGCAATATCATCGACCATGTGAATTGAGGATTCAATTAAATAATTTCTTTCTTTTGGCGGGATGTGTCTAATGCACAAGTAGAGGTTGCACTTTCTAACAATGAGTATGATCCTTTCAAAGTACTATATGGTAAGTTTATATAAATGTAGCATACATCAGCACACTAATTCTTCATTCATTAGATAAAAGGATTAAAATGCAAGCACTAATTAGTATATTTATCATAATTTTAGTCTGATGAGTGAACTAAGTTTTATTTGGTTTTTGATGTTGATACAAATGCAACAATTTTACACTATTGTTGAAGTCACCATTCAATTTAACCTCCCAGACCATAAAAATGTGTTTCTTTTCTTTCTTAACCAGTGTATATTATCTTTGTTTTGTACCTGCTATGATACTTAACCCTTCAGGCCTTGGTATGCATTTTAATTTGGTAACAGAGTATTTATGAATTATTAATTGATTCATGCTTATATGTTAGAAATTTGAGAATACGTATTGGGGATTGTACATGTAGTATTAAACGTTTGCTACTAAACGTTTGCATTAATGTCGCCTCACACATTTCCCATCAACGGTTTGTTTCTCCATTTATGTAATCTTCATTTACCATTACAAGTCGAAGATGTTAAAAACGTGATTGCTACCAAAGTTGATGCTAAACCGATGCTGATGCTCGAATATGAAGAGAAGGCATCAAAAGTGGTGTCAGATGTTGATTCAGGGAGAATGGTTTTTAACACCGACGATGTGAAAGAAGAGAAAAATATGGGTGACTGAAAAGATGCAAGTGATTTTGGACCGATATCCAGTGTGGTACAAGTCTTTTTACTCTTGTTATTTCATGATTCATAAAGACTTAAAATGAGTTATAGTTTGATTTTGAACTTTACATACTTTATATACTCAAATGAGTCAAATTCTTTACAAAGGGTGATATTGTTCAAATTATTAATTAGAAAGTGTATTTGGAAGAAATGGTTTCTGTAATAATTGGATGTTTTGTGATTCCATAACATGGGAGATATTAATAAGTGCTTTGAGGTAAAAAATTGTCATCAAACGAAAATAGAAATTTGTTAGGGTGTGTTTATTTATATCTTAATTGAATGGTTCAGCGTTGAATGCTAAATCGTTCAGCATTCAGCGCGTTTGTTTCTGACCTCTGAATGACATATAATGTTGAATGGTTTAGCATTAAGTGCTCAATCATTCAGAGTTGAAACACTCTCTTAAGTATTAAGCACATAAATTTTCTGTAATATTCTTCTCAAATCATATTCAGATTACTTAAAAACAAATATATTGAATATTTTATTCGTGTGACACGTAATAAGATAAGTTTACTCATTTCGTATTGTTCAATCAAAATGATTACTCTTAAACAACTTATTTTCATTCAGAACCAAGTTTATTAAGACACATTTGGCGTTAAATTATTCAGTTTTATCAAATTATTTCTTGAAATTTGAAAGTGGTATATATCTATATCTATAAATCTATAATTCTATATTCTAGTATTTGGATAATGATGAATAAAAAAAACAAGCTATCCAAATTCCTAGATTAGAAAGGATATAAGTTTGTGGGATGTGGGTAGAAAATCATTTGGTGTATGTATTCGCCAAATATATACACGAGTCCATCTGAGGATCTTAAATCATTTAATTACCTCACCACTAGGTGAGGATTTTCCAAATAATTGGATCAAAAACCATTTTTACCGGGCTCAAATGATCCCTTGGTCACACGCATGCGAAGATTGAAACAATGACAAAGCATGTTCGTTTATCGGGCCTGGCATGCTGTGGAGAAATGAGTGATGGTGTTTCGCCAGGCTCCAGTGGGCTACCGGGGACCGCTGGATGGGTTGACAAAGTTAACACAGGGCTAACATATCCCTGCCGATACACATGTTTTTTGAAATAAGATAACTTGTTGATATGTAAATTATTTATGGATGAAAATATATATATTTTGACATAAATTAACCAACTTTCATATGTTATGAGTTATGACATAATTTGAATGTAATAATGTCAATAATTTTAATATTTTAATATATTAAACCCGTGAATTCACGAGTTTTTTAATAATATTGACTTTTTGCTCCGTTGGTCCTTCAATTATACACGAAATTGCAATCCGAGTTGTGATGACCCGTATTTTTCCGACTACTTGATTATACTATTTATATGATTTAATAATTTCGACTTAATAAGCAATGAATTTTAATAAGTCTTGAACCTTCGGAAAGAATTTTACATAAGCAGTTGACCACCCTTTTATTCTTACGATTCACGAACGTCATAACTTGTATTAATTATATATATATATATATATATATATATATATATATATATATATATATATATATATATATATAACTTGAAAATATGATAATTAAATATCTCATTAAGTATATTAACAAAGTATTATATATATATTTTCATACTACTAATTTAAAGAGTTTTTGAACAATATATACGTTACCATTTAAACGACGTAATTAACTTATGTTAAAATGTATTTACATATAAAGTATTACGAGTGTAAATACATCCTTACAAGTATTAAATACACTTTATAATATACTAATGATACCGCAATCCGCATGCGCACCTCATATGCATGCGGGCGCTTAATAGTGTGCTTATGCGTGTGCTTGTGTGCGCTATGAAGTATGCGGATTGTATCTGATTCCTTTATTCTCGGTACAGCGGTTGCTTAGCTGTCAAGTAAATATCTTTTCCATAATTATATCCGTGATTCGGGGGAGTCAGTTATGGATTAGGTTATTATGATCTGGGACGGTTCTAGAATTAGGGCTTGCCTATAAATACAAACCCTAATCATCACCTACGATACACAGCATATTACGTAACCATCACCTACGATACACATTACGTAAAAAAGCATCATTCAGCATCTTTTCAAGGTTAACAGGTTAGTCTTTCGTAAGCTAGTACCTACGACCTTATTTGGGGCCTCTTGATCGACGACCGTTATCGGAGGTGGACTTAATCACTTGGCCACCCCGCCGACATCATCATGTCGACCAGGGTTATTCACGGTAGCCGGACCGGAGAGCCACGTTCTAAGATCCTTAAACCCCTCTACGTATTGAGCAGGCATATTTAACCCTATGGTAAAAATATGCATGATCAAGTGGTGCTTTCATTGAGAGTCGAATTAATTCAAGACTGTTTAATTGCTTTTTCTTTTAAGGTTTTGAATTGTATGACTCGTTATTTACAAAATTTTTGAATTTTTTCTTTAACAGTGTCATGACTTCCGAGGAATCATCGGAACATACCCAAACAGATATTCAAAACGCACCGCCTGGTAGTCAACAGACACCGGTTATGACTACGGAGGCGGCTATTCAGGCGGGGTACACGATGTACCCTCCACCTATATCCGGCGAACCCTTTCAAAGGTACAAGCCAATATATTCAGACGGGATTACACCGCCAAGAGCAAACTCACCAGTCACAACCACGCAGCTGGACTTTTCGTCAGTGGATCCAAGGGTCATCTTGGCAGGCACTAGCGGTGGAACAACGGGGCCGCATGTGGTTTGCTGCGGCCAGGTACCTATTTACAGTACCACTGTTTCAATACCTCTGCATACGCAGAGCATTCAGCAGAATTCGTCATTTACACCGTTGCAACCTTGGCAACCACCGCTGTAGTGACCCGAACTTTTCCATGTTTATATATATTAATTGAGATTGATATTTACATGATTAAATGTTTCCAACATGTTAAGCAATCAAACTTGTTAAGACTTGATTAATTGAAATAGGTTTCATATAGACAATTGACCACCCAAGTTGACCGGTGATTCACGAACGTTAAAACTTGTAAAAAAAAAAACTATATGATGACATATATATGGTTATATATATAGTTAACATGATATTATGATAAGTAAACATATCATTAATTATATTAACAATGAACTACATATGTAAAAACAAGACTACTAAATTAATGATTTTGAAACGAGACATATATGTAACGTTTATCGTTGTAACGACATTTAATGTATATATATCATATTAAGAGATATTCGTACATCATAATATCATGATAATATAATAATTTAAAATCTCTTTTGATATTATAAACATTGGGTTAACAACATTTAACAAGATCGTTAACCTAAAGGTTTCAAAACAACACTTACATGTAACGACTAACGATGACTTAACGACTCAGTTAAAATGTATATACATGTAGTGTTTTAATATGTATTTATACACTTTTGAAAGACTTCAATACACTTATCAAAATACTTCTACTTAACAAAAATGCTTACAATTACATTCTCGTTCAGTTTCATCAACAATTCTACTCGTATGCACCCGTATTCGTACTCGTACAATACACAGCTTTTAGATGTATGTACTATTGGTATATACACTCCAATGATCAGCTCTTAGCAGCCCATGTGAGTCACCTAACACATGTGGGAACCATCATTTGGCAACTAGCATGAAATATCTCATAAGATTACAAAAATATGAGTAATCATTCATGACTTATTTACATGAAAACAAAATTACATATCCTTTATATCTAATCCATACACCAACGACCAAAAACACCTACAAACACTTTCATTCTTCAATTTTCTTCATCTAATTGAACTCTCTCAAGTTCTATCTTCAAGTTCTAAGTGTTCTTCATAAATTCCAAAAGTTCTAGTTTCATAAAATCAAGAATACTTTCAAGTTTGCTAGCTCACTTCCAATCTTGTAAGGTGATCATCCAACCTCAAGAAATCTTTGTTTCTTACAGTAGGTTATCATTCTAATACAAGGTAATAATCATATTCAAACTTTGGTTCAATTTCTATAACTATAACAATCTTATTTCAAGTGATGATCTTACTTGAACTTGTTTTCGTGTCATGATTTTGCTTCAAGAACTTTGAGCCATCCAAGGATCCATTGAAGCTAGATCCATTTTTCTCTTTTCCAGTAGGTTCATCCAAGGAACTTAAGGTAGTAATGATGTTCATAACATCATTCGATTCATACATATAAAGCTATCTTATTCGAAGGTTTAAACTTGTAATCACTAGAACATAGTTTAGTTAATTCTAAACTTGTTCGCAAACAAAAGTTAATCCTTCTAACTTGACTTTTAAAATCAACTAAACACATGTTCTATATCTATATGATATGCTAACTTAATGATTTAAAACCTGGAAACACGAAAAACACCGTAAAACCGGATTTACGCCGTCGTAGTAACACCGCGGGCTGTTTTGGGTTAGTTAATTAAAAACTATGATAAACTTTGATTTAAAAGTTGTTATTCTGAGAAAATGATTTTTATTATGAACATGAAACTATATCCAAAAATTATGGTTAAACTCAAAGTGGAAGTATGTTTTCTAAAATGGTCATCTAGACGTCGTTCTTTCGACTGAAATGACTACCTTTACAAAAACGACTTGTAACTTATTTTTCCGACTAGAAACCTATACTTTTTTGGTTTAGATTCATAAAATAGAGTTCAATATGAAACCATAGCAATTTGATTCACTCAAAACGGATTTAAAATGAAGAAGTTATGGGTAAAACAAGATTGGATAATTTTTCTCATTTTAGCTACGTGAAAATTGGTAAAAAAATCTATTCCAACCATAACTTAATCAACTTGTATTATATATTATGTAATCTTGAGATACCATAGACACGTATACAATGTTTCGACCTATCATTTCGACACATCTATATATATTTCGGAACAACCATAGACACTCTATATGTGAATGTTGGAGTTAGCTATACAGGGTTGAGGTTGATTCCAAAATATATATAGTTTGAGTTGTGATCAATACTGAGATACGTATACACTGGGTCGTGGATTGATTCAAGATAATATTTATCGATTTATTTCTGTACATCTAACTGTGGACAACTAGTTGTAGGTTACTAACGAGGACAGCTGACTTAATAAACTTAAAACATCAAAATATATTAAAAGTGTTGTAAATATATTTTGAACATACTTTGATATATATGTATATATTGTTATAGGTTCGTGAATCAACCAGTGGCCAAGTCTTACTTCCCGACGAAGTAAAAATCTGTGAAAGTGAGTTATAGTCCCACTTTTAAAATCTAATATTTTTGGGATGAGAATACATGCAGGTTTTATAAATGATTTACAAAATAGACACAAGTACGTGAAACTACATTCTATGGTTGAATTATCGAAATCGAATATGCCCCTTTTTATTAAGTCTGGTAATCTAAGAATTAGGGAACAGACACCCTAATTGACGCGAATCCTAAAGATAGATCTATCGGGCCCAACAAGCCCCGTCCAAAGTACCGGATGCTTTAGTACTTCGAAATTTATATCATATCCGAAGGGTGTCCCGGAATGATGGGGATATTCTTATATATGCATCTTGTTATTGTCGGTTACCAGGTGTTCACCATATGAATGATTTTTATCTCTATGTATGGGATGTGTATTGAAATATGAAATCTTGTGGTCTATTGTTACGATTTGATATATATAGGTTAAACCTATAACTCACCAACATTTTTGTTGACGTTTTAAGCATGTTTATTCTCAGGTGATTATTAAGAGCTTCCGCTGTCGCATACTTAAATAAGGACAAGATTTGGAGTCCATGCTTGTATGATATTGTGTAAAAACTGCATTCAAGAAACTTATTTTGTTGTAACATATTTGTATTGTAAACTATTATGTAATGGTCGTGTGTAAACAGGATATTTTAGATTATCATTATTTGATAATCTACGTAAAGCTTTTTAAACCTTTATTGATGAAATAAAGGTTATGGTTTGTTTAAAAATGAATGCAGTCTTTGAAAAACGTCTCATATAGAGGTCAAAACCTCGCAACGAAATCAATTAATATGGAACGTTTTTAATCAATAAGAACGGGACATTTCAACCGCGCCCAGTTTCACAATTTTTAACTCCTGCGGATGCGCAGGCGTTACTTAATAATTGGGGGTTTGGTGTCATCCCAGATGCAAACTCTCATTGGGCGCCGATAACAGCACAGCAGTAAAGCACAGCGCATACAGTTGGGCTTTTAAGTTTGTATCCTCAGGTTTCGCAGATATCTGCGCCACAGGTTTCGATTCCTTTACAACCACCTGTGTACTCTGCGTCTTCAAGTCATCCCTCTTTTCCAACGCAGCAGCCTTGGTTATTGAGACGACCCGACCCAATCCATAGGGAAGAATACAATAACATATGATAACATTGCGAGGTACTTGACCTCTATATGATACATTTTACAAACGTTGCATTTATTCTTAAAAGGCAAACTATCATTACATCAATATTTGACATTTTCGTCTAACATTTCATAATATCCAAATGACCTAATCTATCATTTACTTATTAATATTCTCTATTGAACTCCAATGACTCGAATGCAACGTCTTTGTATCATGGCTTAAAAGGTCCCAAGTAGTATCCTTAACATGAGCTAATGCACAGCGGAAGACTTAATTCATACCTGAGAATAACATGCTTTAAAACGTCAACATAAAGTTGGTGAGATATATAGGTTTGATGCTAGCAGCGATATAACGATGGACCACAAGATTTCATATATAAACATTTTAATAAAAATATTCTAAGTGGTTGAGCACTTGGTAACCATACTTAACAATTAATCACGTCGCATATTCCCTTTAATATGAAATCTTACTACACTGTACCAAGTGTAGTCACGAAACGAAGTACTGTGCAACCGTTGAATACTGGTCGTCCAGTCCGGTTGGGGTTGTCAGGCCCGATAGATCTATCAACAGGATTCGCGTTTACAATACCGCTGTAAATATTAGTTACCAAGCTACAGGGAAGTATGCCAGTGGTACAACTCAACGTAGAATATATTTTTCAGTTACTTGTGTCCATAATGTAAAACATAAAATACATGTATTCTCATCCCGAAATATTTAGAGTTTAAAAGTGGGACTATATACTCACTTTTGTCTTGAAGATATGTAATTTCGACTTGGTCTCCGATTGATATCACGAACCTATCCATATATAATATATCAATACCTTTTCTTTTTAAACAATCGTCACATATATATACTTGTTATACTTTTAATACTTTTAATAATTCCTTAGTCCGTAGTTAGCAGTCCGTTGTTAGTAATTCAATTTTAATGGTTCATATTTAGATGTTTAATAAACCCCCAATGAAATAAATAAAACCCCCATCGTATATGTATTGGTCGAGATTAATCTTGACCCACGGTACCGGTGTTGTCAAATGACGTGTTGCGTACATAGAGTACCGGTGTTGTCAAATGACGTGTTGCGTACAATCATGGGATCTTATGATTAATCTTCTCGTATTGTTTACGGGTGATCCTGAACCATATAAAATTGAATTATGAGTACATATATATAAAATATCATGTTATTTTAGAAAGATGTGATTTTATTTAATTTTTCCCAATTAATCCCGAAGTTAAACAAGTCTTGGATAACCAATTTTGTTTCGGTCATAGTTTCTTCGTTACAAATCCGTTTTCGTTGATTCAACTTGCCATCTCCTTGGATCGAGTCCCTCTTTAAGACTATGAACTGAAAATACCTTAGTTTGTATTCGAAATCACAGGTCATAGGTCAAACTTTGGTGAAACTTATGAAGTTAATCATTTTCCCTTATGTAAACAACATTAAATAATTATTTTTCTAAAAATACTTACACTTTGAGTTAAATCATGAAATTTTTATTTGTTATCATATTCATAAGAAATATCATTTTTCCATAATATAAACCTCCAATTCAAAGTTCAAGATGGTTTTTAATTATCCAACTCAAAACAGCCCCCGGTTGCACTTCGACGTCGTAAAAACAGTTTTTTAAGGTGTTCTTTGAAAAACCAAGTTTTACCTTGTTAAGTTAGCATATATTTATGATATATTACAGGTCTTGAAGTATTTTAAAAGTTAAGTTAGAAGGATCTATTTAGTTTGCAAACAAGTTTGAAAACATTCAAACTATGTTCTTGTTGTTAAAATTTTATACCACAAAATAAGATAGCTATATATATATGAATCGAATAAGGTTATGAACAAAGTTACTACCTCAAGTTACTTGGACAAGATTGCTGTAAAATAGGAGTAAAAACCTAGAACCAAAAGAGTGATGAAATTGGATGAAAGATTGGAAGCAACTTAAGACATAAACTTGAATTGAAAGTTGTATTTTTGTAGTGTTTTTGTTGATCTTTTTATGGTGGTGTTTAAGGTGATTCTTGAGAGGATTTTTGCTGGAGTTCTTAGAGAGACATGAGGCTAGTAAGTGTGTGTGTTTAGCTAGAGAAATGATGTTCCAAAAATTGAAAATGGATGCATGTATTTATGGTGGTGTAAAAGGTGTATAAATTTGTAATTTTGTGAAAAGATCTTTTAATCATGTGAAATTGTCATACTAAATAACAAAAGTAGTTACCTTATACATAAGGCATGAACAAGGGCTGGTTGGTGGTGATTTGATGTGTATATACCAATAGTAAATACGTATAGAAGCTAGGTATGATACGAGTACATATACTCTAGATATACGTATAGAAATCTTGTGAAAAATGGAATGAGGATTCAAATATAGCTATCTTTTGTGAATATACTTATATTGTTTTATGTATTTAAGTCTTTAAAAGTGATTAAATACATTATATATACGATATATGTATAAACATTATAGGTCGTAAGTATTTATGTCAAATAACGTTACGTATAGTTATCGTTTTGAAAGCTTAAGTTAGTAGTTTCAAAATATACTTATAACTTATTGTTATTAATACAAAATGAGATATTAAAACATTCATTAATCATGTTAAATATGTATATATACATATATATACACAAACGTATAATTATCATATATTGTATAGTTCGTGATATCATCGGTCAAACTAGACGGTCAAACGTTGTGTAAAACTCTTTTCGGAAACATAAATCTCAACAATTTGGATTGCTTATCATGTTGGTAAGGTTTAATTTATGTAAATATTAATCTTAAAAGTATAGAATGATCGAAAAAGTGCGGGTCAACTTTAGGGTTTTTGCTTATCGTGTCGGAACCATATAGAGATTAGAGTTTAAATTTGGTCGGAAATTTCCGGGTCGTTACAGTACCCATCCGTTAAAGAAATTTCGTCCTCGAAATTTGGTAGAGGTTGTCATAAACAACAATAGGAATGTTTTCATGACGAATATGAGGTAATAATGAAATTTTATCATTATTGAAAGATTTAGATAAAACGATTTGGTTATGTGAGACGCACGAGCGAAGCTATCACAAAAGAGTGAAATGAGTAAATATAGAATTGTTGTAACCGATGACGTGATTATGATCGATTTCCGGGATTTAAGGGTTTTAAAGAAAATCTTATGTAATAAGATTTAGTTTTGCGGCGATCAGGATCTTCTTTGATTTAACGCGGCAATCTGTTTTGATTTCTTTGTCGAATATTTCACTATAAATTTACCTCCTTCCATTTCTTTCTTTCCACATCTTCTATTCTTTCTCTTTAGTTCCTACTTTAAGACATTCGCTAATATGCTCCATCCCATTCTAACCCTTGTTATATTTCTAACTTTCATATCTTTCATTCTTCTTTTTCATCTATCACCAGAAGAATCTATTCTCTTTTATCCTTTCCTTGGAATTATAATGTTTTTAATTCTCCCGTGCCTTTACGTTGCAATACGTATTGATATGCACGGTTTGTAGTTTCGGGGTTGTTGTTAGGTTTTATACCTTCCCTTATATTTCGATGTTCCTACTTCTGTTTTCCATAATCATTGTCATCCATAGTTAATACTCTCTCCTATTTGCTGTAATCTATACCCTAATTTCTATTTTGGGACTTTGTCCCTTCGTTTCTTCTTCCCGTCCTTGAGTCAAGCGATCAATAGTTCGAAATTCGTAGGTATAAAATTCGGAATGAACATAGCTAATGCTCTAAGAAAGGAATGGTAATGGCACGATTTTGATTTGTCAAATTACCAGAATATCCAGGAAAATAGAACTATCAAGATGATTTGTTCTTAATATGTTTCGGAATTGGATAGAATGTAAAAGTCGTGTAACATGGCACATGATGACGGTACTGTGAATCATCATATTCCATTAGAAACTTAACATGACTTACTGTAATATAATGAAGTTGATCAAGTTTCATTATATTATACTAGTTCATGCATCAGTTCCCAACACTGCTTCAGAACATTCCTATTTTAAACTTGAAGGATTTAGAAACTAACACAGTTTCCTTTATATTGTAACACAGATATTACAGAGAGATAAATGATTTCAGATAAGGATAGTGGTGAAAATATCTTCAGAAATATTGAGGATATTTATAATGAAAGATATGATAATATCTTGGAATTTCTAATGTCGAAGGATGATGATGAAGATTGACCCGTAAGGGTTTAGATTCAGAAGCAAGGTGTTTGCTACAGAATCGTCATAATTCTTTATGTACAAGTTTAGTCCTTGTAACTTGTTCAGAGTCTCCTTCATGGTTTGTTCAATCCGGTTTTCAGTACCAATTTTCTATCGAGCGTTCCTAACACTTCCTTCTTTTATCATCAACATTTGGTCATTAAGACCTTCTACAACATGCTGCTTCGTCAGTATTTTCAAAGTTATCGGATCTGGGTCATTGGTTATCAAACCAAGATGGTTTAAGGAGAATTGTATTTTTAGATGATTAAACGCTGATGGTAATATGATGGAATATAAAAGGTTCTCCGGTAACGATGGCGAAAGAACAACGTATATATATATATATCGAGATTGTAATAAGAGTAGTCTTACTGAGATATCGAAGTGGAGCTGTGACAAAATTAGTTAATTGAAAAGGAATCGCGTGATTGTTTTTGCTAATGGATGATAAGGAATTCGATGCGGATACGTTTTAACTATAACTTCGAGTTCAAAAATTTTTAGGTGCATAACTGTATGCATAAATCTTTATTCCGTAGACGAGGTGCGGCTGGTTGAACTTCTCGATCGAGATGTTTTCAAGAATCATGAAAAGTTGTGAATGCGAATTGTAATCGTCAAGATACAAATGAGGTTTAAAATAGAATCAAGTGGCAAACTTGAAGGATTGTTTAGTTTCATATGTAATAATCATCATTTTAACTCATTTTTAATTGTCCAAAGTTAGCAGTCCAATAGTTCGATTGTCCAATGGTTCAATAAATTCATATATGAACTAAATATATAATATTCGAATTACTTAATACGTATAGTGACCCGTGTACTGGTCTCGGTGTCGATCACAACTCAAAGTATATATATATTTTGGAATCAACTCCGACCCTGTATAGCCAACTCCCACCTTCATATATAGAGTGTCTATGGTTGTTCCGAAATATATATATAGATGGATCAATATGATAAGTCGAAACCTTGTATACGTGTCCCGTTATTTAAAATGCGTAAAATAAATAAATATATATCATGACCCATTATACAACGTGTTGTCTCAGAATTAATCCGACGTGTTGTTGTACATGTGTCCCGACGGTATGTAAAGTACAGAAATTAAAATTGCAAGAATGTAAATTGCGATAAATTAAATATTAATCAGTTAGCTGGGAACAGTTAGCCGGAACAGTTAGCCGGAACAGTTAGCGTGTAATCCTATCACAATTTCAATTAATTAATTCATCTGTTTCTAACAATTTTTATTTTGCCAATGTTTCTTCATTATGCCACTTGTTGGATTCGGATAGGTAAAAATTCAAATATGAAATTTAAATGGAAATGGTTAATCTGGGGTGAACGGATACGTATATCGGTAATTGTAAGTAGGATAATAAATGATCGTTGAATCAGATTCGAAGAATGTATAGTGTAACTTGTTAATGTGAATTCTAAATATTCCTTGGGTACTACCCACCCGTTAAAATATTTTCATCATTAACAGTTTGTACGAATGAAATTTTTAATTACAATCTTTATGAAAATATACTTGCATATATATTTTCTTCAGAGATAATCATAGATTTAATGAGTCAATAAGATATTAAACTCATTTGATTTATCGTTAATTCTAGATTACATAATCTCTAAGACTTTAGAAATTACATAATCGTCATACGATACGTAAAGCGAAGATAATCGATGTAGAACGATATATAGAACGAAGATCATACTCGAAGTACAGATATTGAGTCGTGTGATGTTGATATTCGAGATACAGATTGTGATGTTGAGATTGTGATTGGGGTGATAAAGGTACTGTCGGCGTTGACGATGGTAGTACGGATTATGCTGCTGGTGCTGCTGTTGGTGTTTGTAACCTTCGCACCATATTCTCCAAAACCACTACCCGAGCACGGAGTTCGTTGACTTCTTCTATTATACAGGGATGATTGACGGTTGGAACGAGCGAATGAACAAGATTTGAAATATGGGATAGTATGTAATCATGACGAGATACTCTAGAAATGAGCGAGAAAATGGTGTTTCGAATGGGTTCGCCGGTAAGTGCTTCAGGTTCATCGTTAAGAGGGCAATTTGGTGGGTGAAAGGGATCACCTTCTTCTTGTCTCCAATAATTTAGTATACTACGAACCCATCCCCAATTCATCCAGAATAGATGATGAGAAATTGGTTGATCCATTCCAGTGACGCTGCCTTCGGAGCCCGAATGGAAATCCATATCAGCGTAGCTGTCGGAGTCGGAGAAATTCGAACTGGATGCGGAGTTCATCTTGTATAGTCGGGGAAATGAATTTTTGGTTTAGAATAGATTATAGGAGTTGGGTTTGGTATTCTTCAATACATAATTTACATATGTATTTATAATACTCAAAATCCCGTGAATTACGGAGAATCTTTGAAATTCGTCAGGCAATGTCTATAGCAACAGATACGCTAGGATACGAATTTTGTCTATACACTATCGATGCACTAAATGCAGTAAGACGTGTCTAGACTTAAGAATAATAAGCAGGCAATTCCTAAGGATGATAAGCAGATGATTTCTGACTAGAAATGATAAGCAAAACTTTTTAGCAGGTAGATACGGTCAAAGTCCAGACTCACTAATGTATCCTAACAACTACCAGTTAGACACACTAATGCAAGGCCTGGTTCGCTAAGACCAACGCTCTGATACCACATGAGACGACCCGACCCAATCCATAGGGAAGAATACAATAACATATGATAACATTGCGAGGTACTTGACCTCTATATGATACATTTTACAAACGTTGCATTTATTCTTAAAAGGCAAACTATCATTACATCAATATTTGACATTTTCGTCTAACATTTCATAATATCCAAATGACCTAATCTATCATTTACTTATTAATATTCTCTATTGAACTCCAATGACTCGAATGCAACGTCTTTGTATCATGGCTTAAAAGGTCCCAAGTAGTATCCTTAACATGAGCTAATGCACAGCGGAAGACTTAATTCATACCTGAGAATAACATGCTTTAAAACGTCAACATAAAGTTGGTGAGATATATAGGTTTGATGCTAGCAGCGATATAACGATGGACCACAAGATTTCATATATAAACATTTTAATAAAAATATTCTAAGTGGTTGAGCACTTGGTAACCATACTTAACAATTAATCACGTCGCATATTCCCTTTAATATGAAATCTTACTACACTGTACCAAGTGTAGTCACGAAACGAAGTACTGTGCAACCGTTGAATACTGGTCGTCCAGTCCGGTTGGGGTTGTCAGGCCCGATAGATCTATCAACAGGATTCGCGTTTACAATACCGCTGTAAATATTAGTTACCAAGCTACAGGGAAGTATGCCAGTGGTACAACTCAACGTAGAATATATTTTTCAGTTACTTGTGTCCATAATGTAAAACATAAAATACATGTATTCTCATCCCGAAATATTTAGAGTTTAAAAGTGGGACTATATACTCACTTTTGTCTTGAAGATATGTAATTTCGACTTGGTCTCCGATTGATATCACGAACCTATCCATATATAATATATCAATACCTTTTCTTTTTAAACAATCGTCACATATATATACTTGTTATACTTTTAATACTTTTAATAATTCCTTAGTCCGTAGTTAGCAGTCCGTTGTTAGTAATTCAATTTTAATGGTTCATATTTAGATGTTTAATAAACCCCCAATGAAATAAATAAAACCCCCATCGTATATGTATTGGTCGAGATTAATCTTGACCCACGGTACCGGTGTTGTCAAATGACGTGTTGCGTACATAGAGTACCGGTGTTGTCAAATGACGTGTTGCGTACAATCATGGGATCTTATGATTAATCTTCTCGTATTGTTTACGGGTGATCCTGAACCATATAAAATTGAATTATGAGTACATATATATAAAATATCATGTTATTTTAGAAAGATGTGATTTTATTTAATTTTTCCCAATTAATCCCGAAGTTAAACAAGTCTTGGATAACCAATTTTGTTTCGGTCATAGTTTCTTCGTTACAAATCCGTTTTCGTTGATTCAACTTGCCATCTCCTTGGATCGAGTCCCTCTTTAAGACTATGAACTGAAAATACCTTAGTTTGTATTCGAAATCACAGGTCATAGGTCAAACTTTGGTGAAACTTATGAAGTTAATCATTTTCCCTTATGTAAACAACATTAAATAATTATTTTTCTAAAAATACTTACACTTTGAGTTAAATCATGAAATTTTTATTTGTTATCATATTCATAAGAAATATCATTTTTCCATAATATAAACCTCCAATTCAAAGTTCAAGATGGTTTTTAATTATCCAACTCAAAACAGCCCCCGGTTGCACTCCGACGTCGTAAAAACAGTTTTTTAAGGTGTTCTTTGAAAAACCAAGTTTTACCTTGTTAAGTTAGCATATATTTATGATATATTACAGGTCTTGAAGTATTTTAAAAGTTAAGTTAGAAGGATCTATTTAGTTTGCAAACAAGTTTGAAAACATTCAAACTATGTTCTTGTTGTTAAAATTTTATACCACAAAATAAGATAGCTATATATATATGAATCGAATAAGGTTATGAACAAAGTTACTACCTCAAGTTACTTGGACAAGATTGCTGTAAAATAGGAGTAAAAACCTAGAACCAAAAGAGTGATGAAATTGGATGAAAGATTGGAAGCAACTTAAGACATAAACTTGAATTGAAAGTTGTATTTTTGTAGTGTTTTTGTTGATCTTTTTATGGTGGTGTTTAAGGTGATTCTTGAGAGGATTTTTGCTGGAGTTCTTAGAGAGACATGAGGCTAGTAAGTGTGTGTGTTTAGCTAGAGAAATGATGTTCCAAAAATTGAAAATGGATGCATGTATTTATGGTGGTGTAAAAGGTGTATAAATTTGTAATTTTGTGAAAAGATCTTTTAATCATGTGAAATTGTCATACTAAATAACAAAAGTAGTTACCTTATACATAAGGCATGAACAAGGGCTGGTTGGTGGTGATTTGATGTGTATATACCAATAGTAAATACGTATAGAAGCTAGGTATGATACGAGTACATATACTCTAGATATACGTATAGAAATCTTGTGAAAAATGGAATGAGGATTCAAATATAGCTATCTTTTGTGAATATACTTATATTGTTTTATGTATTTAAGTCTTTAAAAGTGATTAAATACATTATATATACGATATATGTATAAACATTATAGGTCGTAAGTATTTATGTCAAATAACGTTACGTATAGTTATCGTTTTGAAAGCTTAAGTTAGTAGTTTCAAAATATACTTATAACTTATTGTTATTAATACAAAATGAGATATTAAAACATTCATTAATCATGTTAAATATGTATATATACATATATATACACAAACGTATAATTATCATATATTGTATAGTTCGTGATATCATCGGTCAAACTAGACGGTCAAACGTTGTGTAAAACTCTTTTCGGAAACATAAATCTCAACAATTTGGATTGCTTATCATGTTGGTAAGGTTTAATTTATGTAAATATTAATCTTAAAAGTATAGAATGATCGAAAAAGTGCGGGTCAACTTTAGGGTTTTTGCTTATCGTGTCGGAACCATATAGAGATTAGAGTTTAAATTTGGTCGGAAATTTCCGGGTCGTTACAGTTATATCCGCAGATGCAGGGTCAACCTTGGCAAAATGCTCATGGGCAGGCAAATCTTGCAAGCCAATTCATGCAGGCCGTACCTCCTGATATGGTTCACTTATTTTCATAACCTGACTTTGTTCAGGACATGATGAAGCATTTCTTTGCGAACTTGAAAGGGGATCCTGTTAAACCACCCTTCGAGCTATCGACTACCTTTGACAAGTTTCCTCCGCATATAACCGCATACCCGTTTCCATCAGCACCAAAGATACCTAGCACGTTGGGTACTTACAATGGCCTGACCGATCCAGATGATTTTTTACAGCGTTTCGAAGGCGCAATGTGCACTCAAGGCTGGGTGGATCCGGTTGCGTGTCAGATATTTCCTATGACACTACAGGGTATTGCTCGTGAGTGGTTTAATAAGTTGCCGGCGGGTAGTATTGCCGGGTTTATGGATCTGCGGACAAAGTTTTTACTGCAATATCAGAATCAGAGACCACGCAAGCGCACTCACATTGAATGCCATGACATCGTGCAGAAGTCCATGGAATCTTTGGGTGAATTTCTCACAAGGTATACTAATGAGTGCCTGCGCATACCAGATCTTAAGCCAGAGCAGCAGATTTCAGGGCTCATACATGGTATAAATTCAGAGCGTCACCCGACGCTGGTTAAGCGTTTACGCCATACGGTGCCAGCAACTTACGCTGAAGCACTTAAAGAATGCCATGATTATATGCGGAGTGGCGAAGATAACGATATTCCCACCGCTAGCTCGCGAAACGAAAGAAAAGATGATGATGATCGATCGCGTGATCAAAGTCACGGAAGTAACTCTCGCGGACGATATCACAGCGGCGGTCCTATCAGGAGTGACAAGGGAAAGTCCAGTGGCAATTATCGAAACAATAATCAGCGCGACATCAATAATCAGAACTATGCGCTGCTCAAAAGTTTGTCCAAAATGCCCAAGGAAATTTTGGCAACGGAGCCAATATGAGCGACCTTCGCGGTTCCAACTCCGCTTACAGAATTTGGCAAGCGGGACAAAACAAAGTATTGTGAATTTCATGACGACTATGGTCACGACACCAATCGGTGTAAAAACTTGATGGAACGGGTTCTGGAAGCGCTTCGCGCGGGCAAATTGGATCATTTAAAACCACCTAAAAAGGATAAGGGAAAGGCCGCAGAAGAGGCTTCGAAGTCTAAGACTTTCGCGTGGTAGAAAGTTGACAAAGCGAAAAATGCCGACTTAACCATTAACATGGTTGACGCAGAGAAAATCAGCCAGCGGAGAAAGTACAATGATCACCAGGATTGGGAGCTTCTCCCAATCACTTTCCCTCCTGTAATGTCAATTGATTCTATTAATGAGCCCATTACCATCAAGTGTCGCATCCCTAATTGCGGAATCCAGATTAAGTGCATGCATGTTGACACTGGCAGCGGTGTCGATATTATGTATGAGCATTGTTATCGTTTCCTTCCGGCAGAAGTCAAAGCGCAGTTACGCCAGCCTGATATTACGCTATCAGGGTTTTCCGGAGAAAACTCGTGGCCGCTAAGCCGGATAGAATTAATGATAGAGCTTACGGATGACAGCAACCTGCAGATGATCAGGCATGAATTGGTCAATTTTTATGTGGTTCGTTCAACTTCACGATATAACGCACTGCTAGGGAGAAACTTCATACGGCGTTTCAACATCATACCATCGGTAGTGCATGGTTTGATTAAGTTTCCCACAGTAGGAGGCGTTGCCACAGTTGCGTCACATCAAGCAACCGAGTTGTGTGGCTCTGTCGCGTCTGTAAGCGCTCCTAGCATAGGAGAGCAACTTGCAAACTGTGCAGTAATAGCAAATCGCTTGCATCCGGATAAGCGAATTAAAATCGGCACAGGCTTGTCAGCCAAAACGAAGGGCAAGTTACATGGAATATTGTCAGCTAACGCAGATATTTTCGCATGACGCGAGTCAGACATGACCCTGGTTCCGCGGGATATTGCGGAACATAAGTTAAACGTTAATCCATCATTGACACCCGTTAGGCAAAAGAAGCGGCATATGGCCCTAGACCGCAGTGATTGGTTGTGCGCAGAGGTGGACAACCTTGTCAAAGCAAACATTCTGCGGGAAGTGCGTTATCAGACATGGGTTGCAAATCCTGTGTTGGTAAAAAAGGCTGACGGTAACTGGCGAATGTGCGTTGATTTCAAGGACATTAATAAGGCATGTCCTAAGGACAACTACCCTCTCCCGGAGATAGACTGGAAGGTAGAATCACTATTGGAATTTAGGTACAAGTGTTTTCTGGACGCATACAAGGGTTATCACCAAATCTTAATGGCTGCGGAAGATGAGGACAAGACTGCTTTTCATACGCTGCCGGGTATTTATTGTTACACGAAGATGCCTTTCGGTTTAAAGAATGCTGGCGTGACCTATCAGCGTGTAATTGACGCAGCATTCAAGCACCAAATCGGTAGAAATCTTGAAGCGTACGTCGACGACTTGGTAATTAAAAGTAACACCGAAGAAGACATGCTCGCGGACATCCTGAAAACGTTTGCATCTCTGCGCAGGATCAACATGAAGCTTAACCCGCTTAAATGTAGTTTTGGGGAAGAGGAAGGCAAGTTTTTAGGTCATGTGGTGACAGCGCGGGGTATCAAGGCCAATCCCAAAAAGATTGAAGCCATTGATAATTTGCCATCTCCGAAGACAAAGAAAGATGTGCATAGTCTAACTGGGAAGTTTGCGGCTATCACACCGTTTTTGTCGAAAGCCGAAGAACGACAGTTACCATTCTTCAATACTTTGAAAAATTGTTTGAAGAAAAAAGACTTCGTATGGACTCAGGAAGCAGAATCAGCCTTTCAGGAGATGAAAAAGGTGCTTGCGGAACTACCAACACTTACTGCGCCAGTATCAGGAGAAACGCTAACGCTGTACCTCGCGGCATCGAAGGAAGCTGTCAGTTCAGTTCTCATCGCGGATCGCGAAAAGGTAATCCATTAATTTACATGCTTTATTTATTTCGCAGAAACTTAACGACTGAGGTTTTTCTCAGACGCAAATGCCGGTATACTTCGTAAGCAAGACGCTGACATCAAGCGAAGTAAACTACTCACCGATAGAAAAGCTCGTATATGCGCTGGTCCATACGGCGCGGCGTTTGCGCCGATATTTTCAAGCACATCCAATCGTGGTCCTAACTGATCAACCAATCAAACAGGTTGGTAAACGCCTACTTTGCGGCAATGACCGGGGTTACCGCATTGACTAACGCAATCATTTTTCTTTCAGGTGTTATACAAGCCTGAGATTTCTGGCCGAATGGCTAAGTGGACAGTTGAATTAGGAGAACATGAAATAAATTTTTCTTCGCGCAGTGCGGTTAAGGGTCAAATACTTACTGATTACCTAGCAGAATTACCTGCGGATGTCGAGGCATCAGCAGAACATCAGGATCCACCTGCACCAACTTTGTCACCATGGGAATTGTACACCGATGGTGCGTGCAGCGCATCTGGTGCAGGTGCGGGTGTAATTTTAACAGGCCCGGATGGCGAAGAGCATTCATATGCACTGCAGTTTAATTTTGCTGTTACGAACAACGAAGCAGAGTATGAGGCTCTGTTAGCAAGTATGCGCATTGCGCATAAGTTAAATGTTAAAATTTTGCACGCATATGTGGATTCAAAGCTAGTATGCAGTCAGGTCAGCGGAGATTTCGAAGCACATGACATAGCCATGCAGCAATATCTATCGCTTGTTCACAACCTCACTGACCAGGTTGAAGCTTTTCAAATCTCCTACGTAATGCGGGGGCAAAATAAGAAAGTGGATGCGCTAAGCAAACTGGCTGCCTTGGCTTTTGATCATATGGGGAAGAAAGTTCTAATAGAAGAACTCAATGCGAAATCCATTGTTATGATGCCTTTAGTGACACCAGTTGAGGAATCAAGCTCAACATGGATGACGCCCATCGTGGCTTTTCTGCGGGATGTCACTTCTCCTGCGGATTCCGCTGATGCAAAGAAAGTCCGCGTTAAGGCACCACTGTATGCCCTTGAGGGTGACGTCCTATATCGAAAGAATTATTTGGGACCGCACTTAAGGTGCATTGACCCGAAAGAGGCGGAGGAAGTTGTACGCGAGGTGCATGAGGGTGCATACGCACTCCATTCGGGACATAGGTCCATTGTGTCAAAAATAATGCGGCTAGGATATTATTGGCCCACCATGTACGCGGATACTGTGCGCATAGTTAAGCAATGCAAATCATGCCAAATACATGCACCTATTAGCAGAGCACCTGCGCATCCAATGATACCAGTATCCTCACCATGGCCATTCTGCAAATGGTCAATCGACATAGTCGGACCATTCCCAAAAGGCCGAGGTAATTTTGTCATTTATTTTCTAAACATGTTACTCACATCAGTATCTTACGCACATTCTGCACACGCAGGAAACATCGAATTCTTGATTGTTGCAATCGACTATTTCACAAAGTGGGTCGAAGCGAGACCGCTGGCAGCAATCTCAGGAAAAAGGGTGCGAAATTTTGTATGGGAAGACATCGTCTGTCGATTTGGTATACCAAACAAAATTTTAGTGATAACGGTACGCAGTTCGCGGGTGACCCTTTTCGCAGCTGGTGCGCGGAGCTTAATATTAAGCAAAGTTTTACATCTGTTGCGCATCCGCAGGCGAATGGCCAATGCGAAGTCACCAACCGGGACATAGTAGCTGGAATCAAAGCTAGGTTGGGTCATGGTCGCGTTGGTTGTGTGGATGAACTACCGAAGGTTTTATGGGCGCATAGAACAACACCCAAAGCAAGCACTGGTGAGACCCCGTTCAGTTTGGTCTATAGATCAGAAGCTGTTGTACCCGCAGAAATTGGGGTACCAACGTTCCGCATACAAAATTTGATGAGCAAAATAACTCTGAAGCTTTGCGAGAAAATCTTAATTTGCTGGAAGAGCGCAGACTCTCTGCGGCTGTCAACGAAGCAAATAACAAGCAAAAAATTGCAAAGTACTATAATCAGCGTGTGCGTTCGCGCTCTTACAAGTGCGGTGACTTGGTTTGGCATCAGAACGACGCAAGTCATGCGGAGGATACTGGGAAACTGGGCCCCCATTGGGAAGGTCCATACAGGGTAGCGAAGGCAAACAATACTGGGGCGTACCATCTCGAGACATTAGATGGAAAACCTGTGAAACGCACTTGGCATGCGACGTTATTGAAAAAATGTTATATGTAGCTAGATGGACCTGATCACTCCAGTTTATTGTAGCACATTATTTTTTCTATGTAATTTCCGTCCGTTTGGATGTGTCGCGGTTGTAATTGTGATTAATGCCAATTAAATATTTACTCGCGCATACTTTTGTTGTTTAAATATCTTTTTTGTATGCGGTTCCTGCCTACTTAAGGGGTGTCCTCTAGCCCCCGTGCGGCATAAGCCTGGTTGGTTACAAGGCTAGAAATTAACGGCAGGTGAAGGGAATTGGTTTTTCCCTAGCCAAGCGCCACGCAGACTAGATGGCTGCCAAGTCGACTTAAAAATACAAGCATTGGTTTGCTTGTGCGTAATTACTCTCGCATTGGTTTACGTGAGGAACTCAAGCATAAAAGCATTGGTTTGTTTTTAGTTGCGTTGCTTACCATACAACTAAAGTGCACCCCTAGTACGTGACAAAGTAATAACGCAGTAGCTTTTGAGTCTAAGTTCAAGGTAAATTGCTAAAGTATTGGTTTATTTTACGCAGTACCTGCCTATACGCGTAAGTTTTGGTTAACTATGCGCATGGGCATGCGGTTACTTCTTTGTTTTGATTCACGATATATAAACAAATTAATACACTACGCATGCATAACACGATAACATATACATGAAGTTATTACAAATGGTAATTGTTTTAAACGCCTGCCCATCACGGGACTTATGGCTCAAAAATTGTATTTACAATTGCCTGCCTAAGCATAGGACTTACGGCGCAAACAATTACAACAAACTAAAACTCCTCCTTGAGGAACCCATCAATCGACATATTAGGGTCCGTGGCAAACGCATTAATTAGGGGGATCGGGATGGCAGTAATGGCTTCTTCCGCTTCCATGAGCACCGCAGCCGTACCCTCCTTCAATTTTTTCTGCACGACGTCGGGGTACGGCGGTATGAGCCCGCAGGCTTGGATCACCTCTAGCACTGCTGTAGTGACCCGAACTTTTCTGAACCTTTCTATGATTATATGTTTAATGAAAACTATATTTACATGATTAAATGTTTCCAACATGTTAAGCAATTAAACTTGTTAAGACTTGGTTAATTGAAACAGAAATTTTGTAAACGTCTGATTACCCAGTTTGACCAATGATTCACGAACGCTATAAGTTGTATATGACATGATGATACATAAATGAATAAATATATATGTTTAACATGATATAATGATCATCAAGTATCTCATTAAAAATAGTAACAATAAGTTATATACTTAAAAAGGAGACTATTGACGTATGAAACTCGAAACGATACATATAACGATTATCGTTAGAACCACGTCTTACTAAATATATATGAAGCATATTAATACAATGTTATATTATATATAACATGATAATATGATAATTAAATATATCATTAAGTGTATTAACAATGAACTACATAAGTAAAAACAAGACTACTAACTTAAGGATTTCGAAACGAGACATATATGTAATGATTATCGTTGTAACGACATTTAAATGTATATATCATATTAAGATATATTAATATATCATAATATCATGATAATATAATAATTTAAAATCTCATTTGATATTATAAATTTTGGGTTAACAACATTTAACAAGATCGTTAACCCAAAGGTCTCAAAACAACACTTACATGTAACGACTAACGATGACTTAACGACTCAGTTAAAATGTATATACATGTAGTGTTTTAATATGTATTCATACACTTTTGAAAGACTTCAATACACTTATCAAAATACTTCTACTTAACAAAAATGCTTACAATTACATCCTCGTTCAGTTTCATCAACAATTCTACTCGTATGCACCCGTATTCGTACTCGTACAATACACAGCTTTTAGATGTATGTACTATTGGTATATACACTCTAATGATCAGCTCTTAGTAGCCCATGTGAGTCACCTAACACATGTGGGAACCATCATTTGGCAACTAGCATGAAATATCTCATAAAATTACAAAAATATGAGTAATCATTCATGACTTATTTACATGAAAACAAAATTACATATCCTTTATATCTAATCCATACACCAACGACCAAAAACACCTACAAACACTTTCATTCTTCAATTTTCTTCATCTAATTGATCTCTCTCAAGTTCTAACTTCAAGTTCTAAGTGTTCTTCATAAATTCTACAAGTTCTAGTTACATAAAATCAAGAATACTTTCAAGTTTGCTAGCTCACTTCCAATCTTGTAAGGTGATCATCCAACCTCAAGAAATCTTTGTTTCTTATAGTAGGTTATCATTCTAATACAAGGTAATAATCATATTCAAACTTTGATTCAATTTCTATAACTATAACAATCTTATTTCAAGTGATGATCTTACTTGAACTTGTTTTCGTGTCATGATTCTGCTTCAAGAACTTCGAGCCATCCAAGGATTCATTGAAGCTAGATCCATTTTGGTCTTTTCTAGTAGGTTTATCCAAGGAACTTAATGTAGTAATGATGTTCATAACATCATTCGATTCATACATAAAAAGCTATCATATTCGAAGTGGTAAACTAGTAATCACTAGAACATAGTTTAGTTAATTCTAAACTTGTTCGCAAATAAAGTTAATCCTTCTAACTACACTTTTAAAATCAACTATACACATGATCTATATCTATATGATATTCTAACTTAATGATTTAAAACCCAAAAACACAAAAAACACCATAAAACGGGATTTACGCCGTCGTAGTTACAACCGGGGGCTGTTTTGGTTTGGATAATTAAAAACTATGAAAAACTTTGATTTAAAAGCTATACTTCTGGGAAAATGATTTTTCTTATGAACATGAAACCATATCCAAAAATCATGGCTAAACTCAAAGTGAAAGTATGTTTTTCAAAACAGTCATCAAGATGTCGTTCTTTCGACGGAAATGACTAACTCTTTCAAAAATGACTTGTAACTTGTATTTCCGACTATAAACCTATACCTTTTCTATTTAGTTTCATAAAGTCAAGTTCAATATGAAACCGTGACCTCTTAAATCACTCAAAACGGATTAGAAACGAAGAAATGGCGAGCAAAACAAAATTGGTAAAAACTACTCATTTTAGCTACGTGAAAATTGGTAACAAATCTATTCCAACCATAACTTAATCAACTTGTATTGTATATTATGTAATCTTGAGATACCATAGACACGTATACAATGTTTCGACCTATCATGTCGACACATCTATATATATTTCGGAACAACCATAGACACTCTATATGTGAATGTTGGAGTTAGCTATACAGGGTTGAGGTTGATTCCAAAATATATATAGTTTGAGTTGTGATCAATACTGAGATATGTATACACTGGGTCGTGGATTGATTCAAGATAATATATATCGATTTATTTCTGTACATCTAACTGTGGACAACTAGTTGTAGGTTACTAACGAGGACAGCTGACTTAATAAACTTAAAACATCAAAATGTATTAAAAGTGTTGTAAATATATTTTGAACATACTTTGATATATATGTACATATTTGTTATAGATTCGTGAATCGACCAGTGACCAAGTCTTACTTCCCGACGAAGTAAAAAATATGTGAAAGTGAGTTATAGTCCCACTTTTAAAATCTAATATTTTTGGGATGAGAATACATGCAGGTTTTATAAATGATTTACAAAATAAACACAACAAGTACGTGAAACTAAATTCTATGGTTGAATTATCGAAATCGAATATGCCCCTTTTTATTAAGTCTGGTAATCTAAGAATTAGGGAACAGACACCCTAATTGACGCGAATCCTAAAGATAGATCTATTGGGCCTAACAAACCCATCCAAAGTACCGGATGCTTTAGTACTTCGAAATTTATATCATATCCGAAGGGTGTCCCGGAATGATGGGGATATTCTTAAATATACATCTTGTTAATGTCGGTTACCAGGTGTTCACCATATGAATGATTTTTATCTCTATGTATGGGATGTGTATTGAAATATGAAATCTTGTGGTCTATTATTATGATTTGATAATATATAGGTTAAACCTATAACTCACCAACATTTTTGTTGACGTTTTAAGCATGTTTATTCTCAGGTGATTATTAAGAGCTTCCGCTATCACATACTTAAATAAGGACGAGATTTGGAGTCCATGCTTGTATGATATTGTGTAAAAACTGCATTCAAGAAACTTATTTCGTTGTAACATATTTGTATTGTAAACCATTATGTAATGGTCACGTGTAAACAGGATATTTTAGATTATCATTATTTGATAATCTACGTAAAGCTTTTTAAACCTTTATTGATGAAATAAAGGTTATGGTTTGTTTTAAAATGAATGCAGTCTTTGAAAAACGTCTCATATAGAGGTCAAAACCTCGCAACGAAATCAATTAATATGGAACATTTTTAATCAATAAGAACGGGACATTTCAGTTGGTATCCGAGCGTTGGTCTTAGAGAACCAGAATTTGCCATTAGTGTGTCTTATCCAGTTTGTTAGGATGCATTAGTGAGTCTGGACTTCGACCATGTTTACTTGAAAAATGATTGCTTAACAAATTTTGTTGGAAACTATATATTTTTAACATGTGAATATTATGTGATATATTAATCTCTTAACGTGTTTGATATTATATGATAGATGTCTACCTCTAGAACAAGTCCCATTGACTCACCTAATAATAATGAAGAGTCAAATGTAAATTGGAATGATTCGTGGACTGATTCACAAGTTCCCGAAGAGGAACCGAAAGAAGAGTCGGAACCGGAAGAAGAATCGGAACCGGAAGAAGAATCGGAACCGGAAGAAGAAATAGAACCAGTGGTGGAAATAATAAAACGGTTAAGTAGAAGAAAATCCTCAACCAACCGACCAAAGTTAATTATGGTCAATGGTGTTTCCGCCAAGGAAGCAAAGTATTGGGAGGATTACCAATTCTCCAATGAATCGGATCCCGACAAGGATTCCGATGATGTTATAGAAATTACCCCAACACAATTTAATAAGGCAAAAGAGAACAATAAGAGAAAGGGCATAAAAATAGAGAAATTTGATTCCAAACCCGATGAACTTTATATGTATCGTCAACACCCGTATTTCTTAAGTTGTGACAATAACCCGGGAACCTCTAAACCACCAGGTTTTTCTAAACCAATGTGGAAAACGACGGCTCGTATTAGGGGAACATCATATATCCCTAGAAACTTGGCAAAACGAACGAAAACCAAAGAAGAAGAAACGAGCGAGTCGGAATAAGATAGTTGTATTCGTGTGGTGTAATATATGTAATATAGTGTGCTTATGCTTTATGATATATGTAAAAATTGCTTGTATTAATAAGTATTTTTTTTTATGAATCTAACTCTTGTCTATTTTACAGTATAAAAACACAAAATAGATAGACAACCCAATATTTTAAGAGACCTACCCGGAGACATGATTGATGAAATCTTGTCTAGAGTCGGTCAAAATTCCTCGGCACAACTATTTAAGGCGAGATCAGTTTGTAAGACATTCGAAGAACGTTCCAAGAATGCCTTGGTTTATAAAAGGCTTTCGTTCGAAAGATGGGGGATATCACATTGGAAAATCCATAAGTTACTATGTGTTTACTTTGACGCATATATTGCGGGGAACCCAAATGCTATTTTACGCAACGGGTTAAGAAATTATTTTGACTCAATATATCCGAATATAGGACTTCGTGATTTAGAAAAAGTGGCTAACATGAAACATAAAGAAGCATGTTATGCTTACGGGTTAGTAATGTTCGCTTCTCACCAAATTGAGAACAATAACATTGGGTTACAACTATTAAACAAAACGTTCCCACAAGTGACGGAGTCGGTAATTGGGGTAAGAAATGAGGTTTTTAGATTGTTACAGGACTGTTGGACATTACGTAACCCTCGTCCCTTTGATGACGTTACAACACGCTGTCTTATCAACGGCCATAACAGTTATATTCCACAAGACCAAGGATGGGAAGTAGTCCTAGTAAAACCAGAATGCATGACTTGTTTCTGGACGTATGAATTACGTGTCTTTATTGCCTTTGCTGAACGACTTGTGTACTAGCTAGAATTATCTTCACAACCATCTTGTATCGAATTTATTGTGTGCTATATTTCATGATATATGTAAAATAAGCGGTATTGTAAGTTTGTAAAATATTGTGTAAAAGTTTGAACGCGAAATATTATTATAATCAGTTTTTCATATAGAATTGTAGTAGTTGAATTGTATATTAGCTACTAAGTATGAACTTAACGGGTAGGTATTACCCGAATTTAAACTTAAAAAACGCTAATATGAAGAAAAAGCTTTTATAAATGAGTTCATATTATGCTACGAGATACTATTGACTACTCTTAATATTCTGTATGATTAACTTGTTTCATTTGACTATTTTGAAGGAAATGGCACCAACTACTCGACACACCTTGAATATGAGCGAAGAAGAATTTCGTGCCTTTCTTGCTTCAAACATAGCCGCAGTATAGGCTGCGCTACATACCAACAATAACCTTGGATCTAGCAGTACAGGAAATCGTGTAGGATGCACCTACAAAGAATTCACTGCCTACAAACCATTGGAATTTGATGGAACCGAAGGACCGATCGGATTGAAACGGTGAACCGAGAAGGTCGAATCGGTGTTTGCCATAAGTAAGTGTACTAAAGAGGACAAAGTGAAGTACGCTACGCATACCTTCACAGGTACTGCGTTAACATGGTGGAATACCTATCTAGAGCAAGTGGGACAAGATGATGCTTACGCACTACCGTGGTCAGCATTCAAGCACTTGATGAACGAGAAGTACCGTCCCAGAACCGAGGTCAATAAGCTCAAGACAGAACTTAGAGGGTTACGAACCCAAGGATTTGATATTACCACGTATGAAAGACGATTCACAGAATTGTGCCTATTGTGTCCGAGAGCGTTCGAAGATGAGGAAGAGAAGATCGACGCGTTTGTGAAAGGATTACCGGAAAGAATCCAAGAAGATATAAGTTCACACGAGCCCGCCTCCATACAACAGGCATGTAGAATGGCTCACAAACTAGTGAACCAGATTGAGGAAAGAATTAAAGAACAGGTGGCTGAAGAGGCCAATGTGAAGCAAGTCAAAAGAAAGTGGGAGGAAAACGGTGATAAGAATCACCAATACAACAATAACAGCAATTACAACAATAATCGCAACAACTATCCCAACAATCGCAACATCAATCGCAACTACAACAAATGGCCCAACAACAACAACAACAACAACAACAACAACAATAGCAGCAACTACAACAATCATCCCAACAATAATAACAACCTCAACAACAACAATAATCAGAAGCAGCTATGTCAAAGGTGTGAAAAGTATCACTCAGGGTTCTGCACCAAATTTTGCAACAAGTGTAAAAGAAATGGTCATAGCGCGGTGAAGTGTGAGGTCTACGGACCAGGGGTTAACAGAACGAAAGGAACAAATGGTGTCGGAACGAGTAATGGTGGAGCAAGTAGTGTCGGAGTAAGTTATGCCAATGTAGTTTGTTATAAATGTGGAAAACCGGGCCACATTATTAGAAATTGCCCAAATCAGGAGAACACGAATGGACAAGGATGCGGAAGAGTTTTCAATATTAATGCGGCAGAGGCACAGGAAGACCCGGAGCTTGTTACGGGTACATTTCTTATTGACAATAAATCTGCTTACGTTTTATTTGATTCGGGTGCGGATAGAAGCTATATGAGTAGAGATTTTTGTGCTAAATTAAGTTGTCCATTGATGCCGTTGGATAGTAAATTTTTACTCGAATTAGCAAACGGTACATTAATTTCAGCAGATTATATATGCCGGAATCGAGAAATTAAACTGGGTAGCGAAATATTTAAGATTGATTTGATACCAGTAGAGTTAGGGAGTTTTGATGTAATAGTTGGCATGGACTGGCTGAAGAAGGTGAAAGCAGAGATCGTATGTTATAAAAATGCAATTCGCATTGTACGAGAAGAAGGAGAACCCTTAATGGTGTACGGAGAAAAGGGCAACACGAAGCTACATCTTATTAGTAATTTGAAGGCACAAAAACTAATAAGAAAAGGTTGCTATGCTGTTCTAGCACATGTCGAGAAAGTACAAACTGAAGAAAAGAGCATCATTGATGTTTTTGTCGCAAAAGAATTTCCTGATGTATTTCCGAAAGAATTACCGGGACTACCTCCACATCGATCTGTTGAATTTCAAATAGATCTTGTACCAGAAACTGCACCAATAGCTCGTGCTCCTTACAGACTCGCACCCAGCGAGATGAAAGAACTACAAAGCCATCTGCAAGAACTATTAGAACGTGGTTTCATTCTACCAAGCACATCACCATGGGGAGCTCCTGTTTTGTTTGTCAAGAAGAAAGATGGTACATTTAGGTTGTGTATTGACTACAGAGAGTTGAACAAACTTACCATCAAAAACCGTTATCCACTGTCGAGAATTGACGACTTATTTGATCAACTACAAGGCTCGTCGGTTTATTCGAAGATCGATTTACGTTCTGGATATCATCAAATGCGAGTAAAGGAGGATGATATTCCAAAAACTGCTTTTAGGACGCGTTATGGTCATTACGAGTTTATGGTTATGCCGTTTGGATTGACTAACGCACCAGCTGTGTTCATGGACCTTATGAACCGAGTGCGTGGGCCATATCTTGACAAGTTTGTCATTGTTTTCATCGATGACATACTTATTTACTCAAAGAATGATCAAGAGCACGAAGAACATTTGAGAAAAGTGCTAGAAGTATTGAGGAAAGAAAAACTGTACGCTAAGTTTTCAAAGTGTGCATTTTGGTTGGAAGAAGTTCAATTTCTCGGTCACATAGTGAACAAAGAAGGTATCCAGGTAGACCCGGCAAAGATTGAAACCGTTGAAAAGTAGGAAACCCCAAAAAATCCGAAGCATATACGTCAGTTTTTAGGATTGGCTGGTTACTACAGAAGATTCATCCAAGATTTCTCCAAAATAGCAAAACCCTTGACTGCATTAACGCATAAAGCGAAGAAATTTGAATGGAAGGATGAACAAGAGAAGGCGTTTCAGTTATTGAAGAAAAAGCTAACTACGGCACCTATATTGTCATTGCCTGAAGGGAATGATGATTTTGTGATATATTGTGACGCCTCAAAGCAAGGTCTCGGTTGTGTATTAATGCAACGAACGAAGGTAATTGCTTATGGGTCTAGACAATTGAAGATTCATAAGCAAAATTATACGACGCATGATTTGGAATTAGGCGCGGTTGTTTTTGCATTAAAGACTTGGAGGCACTACTTATATGGGGTCAAAAGTATTATATATACCGACCACAAAAGTCTTCAACACATATTTAATCAGAAACAACTGAACATGAGGCAGCGTAGGTAGATTGAATTGTTGAATGATTACAACTTTGAGATTCGTTACCACCCAGGGAAGGCAAATGTGGTAGCCGACGCCTTGAGTAGAAAGGACAGAGAACCCATTCGAGTAAAATCTATGAATATAATGATTCACAATAACCTTACTACTCAAATAAAGGAGGCACAACAAGGAGTTTTAAAAGAGGGAAATTTAAAGAATGAAATACCCAAAGGATCGGAGAAGCATCTTAATATTCGGAAAGATGGAACCCGGTATAGGGCTGAAAGGATTTGGGTATCAAAATTTGGAGATATGAGAGAAATGGTTCTTAGAGAAGCTCATAAAACCAGATACTCAATACATCCTAGAACGGGGAAGATGTACAAGGATCTCAAGAAACATTTTTGGTGGCCAGCTATGAAATCCAATGTTGCTAAATACGTAGGGGAATGTTTGACTTGTTCTAAGGTCAAAGCGGAGCATCAGAAACCATCAGGTCTACTTCAACAACCCGAAATCTTGGAATGGAAATGGGAAAACATTACCATGAATTTCATCACTAAATTGCCAAGGACTGCAAGTGGTTTTGATACTATTTGGGTAATAGTTGATCGTCTCACCAAATCAGCACACTTCCTACCAATAAGAGAAGATGACAAGATGGAGAAGTTAGCACGACTGTATTTAAAGGAAGTCGTCTCCAGACATGGAATACCAATCTCTATTATATCTGATAGGGATGGCAGATTTATTTCAAGATTCTGGCAGACATTACAGCAAGCATTAGGAACTCGTCTAGACATGAGTACTGCCTATCATCCACAAACTGATGGGCAGAGTGAAAGGATGATACAAACGCTTGAAGACATGCTACGAGCATGTGTTATTGATTTCGGAAACAGTTGGGATCGAAATATACCGTTAGCAGAATTTTCCTACAACAATAGCTACCATTCAAGCATTGAGATGGCTCCGTTTGAAACACTTTATGGTAGAAAGTGCAGGTCTCCGATTTGTTGGAGTGAAGTGGGGGATAGACAGATTACGGGTCCGGAGATAATACAAGAAACTACTGAGAAGATCATCCAAATTCAACAACGGTTGAAAACCGCCCAAAGTCCACAAAAGAGCTACGCCGACATTAAAAGAAAAGATATAGAATTTGAAATTGGAGAGATGGTCATGCTTAAGGTTGCACCTTGGAAAGGTGTTGTTCTATTTGGTAAACGAGGGAAATTAAATCCAAGGTATATTGGACCATTCAAGATTATTGATCGTGTCGGACCAGTAGCTTACCGAATTGAGTTACCTCAACAACTCGCGGCTGTACATAACACTTTCCACATCTTGAATTTGAAGAAATGTTTTGCTAAAGAAGATCTCACTATTCCGTTGGACGAAATCCAAATCAATGAAAAATTTCAATTCATTGAAGAACCCGTTGAAATAATGGATCGTGAGGTTAAGAGACTTAAACAAAACAAGATACCGATTGTTAAGGTTCGATGGAATGCTCGTAGAGGACCCGAGTTCACATGGGAACGAGAAGATCAAATGAAGAAGAAGTACCCGCACTTATTTCCAGAAGATGAGCCAACACCTCCAATCGCTTAAAATTTCGGGACGAAATTTATTTAACGGGTAGGTACTGTAGTGACCCGAACTTTTCCGAACCTTTCTATGATTATATGTTTAATGAAAACTATATTTACATGATTAAATGTTTCCAACATGTTAAGGAATCAAACTAGTTAAGACTTGGTTAATTGAAACGAAAATTTTGTAAACGTCTGATTACCCAGTTTGACCAATGATTCACGAACGCTATAAGTTGTATATGACATGATGATACATAAATGAATAAATATATATGTTTAACATGATATAATGATCATCAATTATCTCATTAAAAATAGTAACAATAAGTTATATACTTAAAAAGGAGACTATTGACGTATGAAACTCGAAACGATACATATAACGATTATCGTTAGAACCACGTCTTACTAAATATATATGAAGCATATTAATACATTGTTATATTATATATAACATGATAATATGATAATTAATTATATCATTAATTGTATTAACAATGAACTACATAAGTAAAAACAAGACTACTAACTTAAGGATTTCGAAACGAGACATATATGTAACGATTATCGTTGTAACGACATTTAAATGTATATATCATATTAATATATATTAATATATCATAATATCATGATAATATAATAATTTAAAATCTCATTTGATATTATAAACTTTGGGTTAACAACATTTAACAAGATCGTTAACCCAAAGGTCTCAAAACAACACTTACATGTAACGACTAACGATGACTTAACGACTCAGTTAAAATGTATATACATGTAGTGTTTTAATATGTATTCATACACTTTTGAAAGACTTCAATACACTTATCAAAATACTTCTACTTAACAAAAATGCTTACAATTACATCCTCGTTTAGTTTCATCAACAATTCTACTCGTATGCACCCATATTCGTACTCGTACAATACACAGCTTTTAGATGTATGTACTATTGGTATATACACTCTAATGATCAACTCTTAGCAGCACATGTGAGTCACCTAACACATGCGGGAACCATCATTTGGCAACTAGCATGAAATATCTCATAAAATTACAAAAATATGAGTAATCATTCATGACTTATTTACATGAAAACAAAATTACATATCCTTTATATCTAATCCATACACCAACGACCAAAAACACCTACAAACACTTTCATTCTTCAATTTTCTTCATCTAATTGATCTCTCTCAAGTTCTAACTTCAAGTTCTAAGTGTTCTTCATAAATTCTACAAGTTCTAGTTACATAAAATCAAAAATACTTTCAAGTTTGCTAGCTCACTTCCAATCTTGTAAGGTGATCATCCAACCTCAAGAAATCTTTATTTCTTATAGTAGGTTATCATTTTAATACAAGGTAATAATCATATTCAAACTTTGATTCAATTTCTATAACTATAACAATCTTATTTCAAGTGATGATCTTACTTGAACTTGTTTTCGTGTCATGATTCTGCTTCAAGAAATTCGAGCCATCCAAGGATTCATTGAAGCTAGATCCATTTTTGTCTTTTCTAGTAGGTTTATCCAAGGAACTTAAGGTAGTAATAATGTTCATAACATCATTCGATTCATACATAAAAAGCTATCATATTCGAAGTGGTAAACTAGTAATCACTAGAACATAGTTTAGTTAATTCTAAAATTGTTCACAAATAAAGTTAATCCTTCTAAATACACTTTTAAAATCAACTATACACAAGATCTATATCTATATGATATTCTAACTTAATGATTTAAAACCCGGAAACACGAAAAAACACCATAAAACCGGATTTACGCCGTCGTAGTTACAACCGGGGGCTATTTTGGTTTGGATAATTAAAAACTATGAATAACTTTGATTTAAAAGCTATACTTCTGGGAAAATGATTTTTCTTATGAACATGAAACCATATCCAAAAATCATGGTTAAACTCAAAGTGAAAGTATGTTTTTCAAAACAGTCATCAAGATGTCGTTCTTTCGACGGAAATGACTAACTCTTTCAAAAATGACTTGTAACTTGTATTTCAGACTATAAACCTATACTTTTTCTGTTTAGTTTCATAAATTCAAGTTCAATACGAAACCGTGGCCACTTAAATCACTCAAAACGGATTAGAAACGAAGAAATGGCGAGCAAAACAAAATTGGTAAAAACTACTCATTTTAGCTACGTGAAAATTGGTAACAAATCTATTCCAACCATAACTTAATCAACTTGTATTGTATATTATGTAATCTTGAGATACCATAGACACGTATACAATGTTTCAACCTATCATGTCGACACATCTATATATATTTCATAGACACTCTATATGTGAATGTTGGAGTTGTGATCAATACTGAGATATGTATACACTGGGTCGTGGATTGATTCAAGATAATATATATCGATTTATTTCTGTACATCTAACTATGGACAACTAGTTGTAGGTTACTAACGAGGACAACTGACTTAATAAACTTAAAACATCAAAATGTATTAAAAGTGTTGTAAATATATTTTGAACATACTTTGATATATATGTACATATTTGTTATAGGTTCGTGAATCGACCAGTGGCCAAGTCTTACTTCCCGACGAAGTAAAAAATCTGTGAAAGTGAGTTATAGTCCCACTTTTAAAATCTAATATTTTTGGGATGAGAATACATGCAGGTTTTATAAATGATTTACAAAATAGACACAAGTACGTGAAACTAAATTCTATGGTTAAATTATCGAAATCGAATATGCCCCTTTTTATTAAGTCTGGTAATCTAAGAATTAGGGAACAGACACCCTAATTGACGCGAATCCTAAAGATAGATCTATTGGGCCTAACAAACCCCATCCAAAGTACCGGATGCTTTAGTACTTTGAAATTTATATCATATCCGAAGGGTGTCCCAGAATGATGGGGATATTCTTAAATATGCATCTTGTTAATGTCGGTTACCAGGTGTTCACCATATGAATGATTTTTATCTCTATGTATGGGATGTGTATTGAAATATGAAATCTTGTGGTCTATTATTATGATTTGATAATATATAGGTTAAACCTATAACTCACCAACATTTTTGTTGACGTTTTAAGCATGTTTATTCTCGGGTGATTATTAAGAGCTTCCGCTGTCGCATACTTAAATAAGGACGAGATTTGGAGTCCATGCTTGTATGATATTGTGTAAAAACTACATTCAAGAAACTTATTTCGTTGTAACATATTTGTATTGTAAACCATTATGTAATGGTCGCGTGTAAACAGGATATTTTAGATTATCATTATTTGATAATCTACGTAAAGCTTTTTAAACCTTTATTGATGAAATAAAGGTTATGGTTTGTTTTAAAATGAATGCAGTCTTTGAAAAACGTCTCATATAGAGGTCAAAACCTCGCAACGAAATCAATTAATATGGAACGTTTTTAATCAATAAGAACGGGACATTTCAACTGCCTTGTTGATTTCGTGGTCTTTAACCGTGTCAACATAGGCATTGAACTTGTCGGACACAGGCTCGGAATCCATTACCTTCTGGGCAATGGTAGGAAGAGCGGTGCGGAGTTTTGTCAAGTCCGCCTCCGCTAGCTCGCGACCTGTAACCGCGTCATCCTTTTCCCTCGTCACCCTTTCTGACTCTATCCGCAGGCGCTCCGCCTCCCCCTTGGACTGGTCAACCGCCCCAACCAGCTCGCGGTTTTTCTTTCTCTCTTCAATCAGTGCAGTTTTGGTTTTTGCTGCGATTAACTCCACCGCCTTGCACGGTTCTTCTGCGGCGTCCCTGTCTTTCTTCACCTGATCAACCCCCGCTTGCAGCAGCCCTAGCTCTGTTTCTTTCTGCACGGCCTCTTGATACAAGTTAGTGGAACGGAGGGCTTGATCCGCAACCATTCCAAAAAAGACGAGGCCTTTTTGGACGAAGGCGTTGAGCGCCTGATTAAAAGGCAGTGCGACTAGTTGGTTGCGGAACTCAGCAGGGAAGATTTGTTGGAGGAAGGCGGATTGCTCTGAGGCGTTTTCCGCAGATGACTGGGTGAGCTGCGCCAGGTTCGCCAATCGAAAGCTACCGTGTGGCGGGGTTGGTGTAGACTCGGAGTCCAGGTGTATCGTCTTGTCCTTTGACTCGGCGGTAGCTTCGAGGTCCGGATTGACCCGCGGTGGTGTGTGATGAGTCTCTTCAGCATGCCCTGCGTATTCATAAATGGTTAAATAAATGCAAACTTAAATGTGCGGTATGCACGCAAGCAGAACTCTTACCAGAAGATGGGGGAGGTAGATCCGCAGAACGGGGTTCGATGGGAACTAAGTTGTCATTCCGCTTGTCCTCCCTCTGTTTGGGAGTGAGTTTCTTCTTCTTCTGTTGGGATGGGGAGGCTTCGGTGGCCTTGCGCTTATTGCCGGAGGTGGCAGGTGCATTCTCGCCAGTCTTCTCCTGCTCTAACGGCTGGTTCACATTCTGTTTGCGGAAGGCAATGCCCGCAATCTCCTCCGCAGTCAGTACTCTCTTCATCTTCATCTCTGCAAACATGCACACATGCGTTAGAATACATAAATAGCAAACTGTTGTTAGTACGTGATTATACTATTCCTAACCTTTCCATCCGGTCCGACTATGGCTGGACGCACATCCTCCCATGGCCAGTGTGGGGATATCTTCCCTAGCCGCAACATCACGTTCCCGTATGACCGGTGCACCAGCTGTGCATTAGCGCACTCCGCTAACAGCTTTGTTTCCTCGTCATCAAGGACCGGGGTTTTGTTCACATCCTTTTCCACCTTCTCGCACCATATAAGCGTTTGCGGAAAAGTGGTACCAACTACAGTTTGGTCAATGAAAAAGAAAGTTTCTTTCCAGTTACCCGCATTCGACTTTAGAGTTTTGGTGAAATTTTGTCGGGCAAAGAAGGTGAACCAGGATTTATGGTGATTGGCTAAGCGGTATAGATGACAGAAAACTTTAACCAACGGAACCCTATCGAGTGCGGCGCACCACATTTCAAACAGAACTATTTTGCCTATGGCATAAGGGTGTAGTTGTCCTAATCCCACTCTGAAGTGATCTATTACGCCTAGGAAGAAGTCGGATGGGGGAACCCTAAAGTTACCATGCTTGAACGCATGTTCGTAGATGGCCACCTTTTTCTCCGGTGGCTCGTGAGCACGCTGATTGGGCAAGGGTGGCACCGGATTGTATTTTGCTAACGGCGGGTATTGTTTAACTAAGTGGTCAATATGTTTCTGCTCTATAATCGATCTGACACTATCTACATAGGTTTCGTTAGCCTTAGTCATTTTATATAGAATGGTTGGAGAATCACTAACCTTTGGACGGTGGCCGGAGTATTTAGGATTTGATCAGAATTGAATGTAGCAGCGAATTGAGGAAGCTTGGAGCAGAAAAATGGAAATGTGTGTGATTTGGGGCTATTTATAGAGACGATTTGGAGCCATGGGTTGGAATGGGTTTATCGTGGCTGTACACGTGTTCAGCGATCAACGGTTAGCATTTTGAGTGCGCGTGAGGATGTCAGATGGGTATGGTTACCTATGAGCGCATGGCTGACACGCGCCTGCCAACTGCCACTTTATGTCTTGTCAGCCGAATGGTCTTCTGCGACAGTGACAGGCATTAAATGACCTCGAAACGCACGCGGAACATTGAATGCTATCCGTTTTCTTGTTTTTTCCGCTTAATAGTTTGATGTCATGTGTCTTGCGTCATATAACATCAAACTGGGGGGACATAATGATACCGCAACCCGCATGCGCACCTCATATGCATGCGGGTGCTTAATAGTGTGCGTATGCGTGTGCTTGTGTGCGCTATGCGGTATGCGGATTGTATCTGATTCCTTTGTTCTCGGTACAGCGGTTGCTTAGCAGTCAAGTAAATATCTTTTCCATAATTATATCCGTGATTCGGAGGAGTCAGTTATGGATGAGGTTATTATGATCTGGGACGGTTCTAGAATTAGGGTTTGCCTATAAATACAAACCCTAATCATCACCTACGATACACATCATATTACGTAACCATCACCTACGATACACATTACGTAAAAAAAAGCATCATTCAGCATCTTTTCAAGGTTAACAGGTTAGTTTTTCGTAAGCTAGTACCTACGACCTTATTTGGGGCCTCTTGATCGACGACCGTTATCAGAGGTGGACTTAATCACTTGGCCACCCTGCCGACATCATCATGTCGGCCAGGGTTATTCACGGTAGCCGGACCGGAGAGCCACGTTCTAAGATCCTTAAACCCCTCTACGTATTGAGCAGGCATATTTAACCATATGGTAAAAATATGCATGATCATATACCAATACATATAAAGGATAGCTATACTCGCATTTTCGTTCAATTTTCTCAAGAATTCTACTCGCATTCATACGGTATTTTTACCCGTATTATACACAGCTTCTAGAAGTATTTACTATTGGTATATACCAATAGAAATCTACAATTATTTGTTTAATATGTCATCCATGACCTAATCAATTTAATATGTCATCCATGACTTAATACATTTTAACTTATCTTAGATATTTTCACTAAAAACTAAATTTTCAAGCCTATAAATAAGCACCATTTCTAACTCATTTTTACACATTCATTTTTCAAATTCTACTTCCAATTTTCACACACACTTGCAAGAACTCTCTCAAGTGTTGTTCTACTACTTCTTTTCAGTAACTTTACATTCTAAATTTGAGGTAAAAACTCTACTTCAACTCTTGTTCAATTCATATGTTTATAACTATCTATATAAGAGTTTATAAACTAGAACATAGTTTAGTTAATTCTAAACTTGTTTGCAATCAAAGTTAATCCTTCTAACTTGACTTTTAAAAACAACTTAACACATGTTTTATATCTATATGATATACTAACTTAATGAGTTAAAACTTGGAAACACGAAGAACACCGTAAAACCGGACATACGCCGTCGTAGTAAAATCGGGGGCTGTTTTGGGTTGGATAATTAAAAACTATCATAATCTTTGATTTAAAAGTTGTTTTTCTGGGAAAATGATATTTCATATGAACATGATACTATATCCAAAAATCATGGTTAAACTCAAAATTGAAGTATGTTTTTCAAAATGGTCATCAAGATATCGTTCTTTCGACGGAAATGACTACCTCTTTCAAATATGGATTATAACTTGTAAGTCTGACTATAAACCACCACTTTTTTAGTTTAGTTTCACAAATTACAGTTCGTTATGAAACCATAGCAATTTGATTCACTCAAAACGGATTTATAACGAAGAAATTATGGGCAAAACAATATTAGTTAGAAATGGATAATTTGATTACGGGATTAATTCATTAAAATCTATACTAACCATATCCTAGCTAACTTTTCTTGTATTATACATGTTATGGTTACACAATACGTCAGATAAATCAAAAGACACCACATACACAATACTTGTAACTACAATAGTGGTATTGTGGGTCATGATTGAGTCTTATACAACACGTGTATCCTATGTACTACTAATTGTGGACTACTAATTGTGGACTACTAACGTTGGACTGCTAGCTTGACAACTTAAACAATCACATGTGATTGAAAATATAAACTTAAACAATCACACGTGATTGAAAATATGAACTTAAACAATCACATGTGATTGAAGATATGATATGAATAATAGTTGTATTACATTTTGATATATATATATATATATATATATATATATATATATATATATATATATATATATATATATATATATATATATATATATATGTTACAGGTTCGTGAATCCAAGGACGACGGCCATATTTTTAATAAGTTGAAAACTTATTATTAATATACTTTTACTACCGTGAGTATATAGTCCCATTTTTAAACTCTAAAATATTTTGGGATGAGAATACATGCATTTTATGTTTTACGCTATGGACACAAGTACTTAAAATATATTCTACGTTGAGTTGTACCACCTTGCATATCTTCCCTAATAGCTTGGTAACTAATAGTTACATGTTGTAAGAACATGTAAGCGTGAATCCTATTGATAGATCTATCGGGTTTGACAACCCCAATCGGGCTAGTCGCTCTAGTATCGTAAACGGTTGCATAGTACTTCGTTTTTACTACACTTGGTACAGTGTAGGGAGATTTCATAATAAAGGGAATATGCCACATTAATGGTTAAGTATGGTTACCGAAGCGCTTAACAACTTATAGAATATCTTTATTGAAATATTTATGTAAGATCCTGAAATTTTATACATCTGAAAGTGTTCCTGAAAGTTGTCAGTAAATGTGTGCATCAGAAAGCGCCACAAAAAGTCTACCTAACACTTATGCATTTTCAGAATTTACATCAGAATCAGACTCAGACAATTTTAGTCCCTGAAAGAAGTTGTTGTCTCAGTTCAGTGGGACGCCGTCCACCAATGAAAGATGGGACGCCGTCCAACCATTTTGGACGCTGTCCAAATGGTCTGACGGGCCTGATGTTGGAATTTTAATAAATTAAAAGGGGTATTTGTGTCTTTTCACATGTGGACGGATTTGTAGCCTTAATATCAGTTTTAGATCCTATTTTGAATCATTTTGACATCCACACATCTCTCTCATCTTATCTTAGAGAGAGAAAGAGATTTTAGAGAGAGAGAGAGAGCTTGGTTTGAGGAAGAAGATGTGTGAATCGGGTCAAGTCGCGAGAGTTAATGTTGTTCCTTTCGTTCTCGGCTACGTTTTGATTGTTATGGTAAATTCTAAAGCCGAATTTTTATTGTTAAGATTCTTGTTCATATTTAGGGTTTGAGCTAGTTGGGTTATAAACCCCATTTCTCATGAATTTGGGGGTTTTGAGTATGTATTATGTAAGTAAACCCGGTTATTGGTGGGTTCGGGTTTGATGACGAATTTGGAAGTATTTTTCATAGTTTGGGTGTTTAATCACTAAGATTATAGTGTGTAGTGTTTAGATGTTCTTAAAGAACATGTTAGTTGGCCAAATGGGTGTTAAAAACTAAGTTTTGAGTCAAAAATTGAAGGATCGAGTATATAAGTGTTTGATTCAAGTGTTAAATGGTGTTTTGAAAAGTTAATCACTAGCCGTTGGTGATTAAAGATGTTTTTGGGACTTATGTCAAAATGGGTTGACTTTGATGGGTCGGAATTACCATCCATAGTGGTAATTGGTGAAATCCACTTTAGGTGTCTAAATGGGCGGATTGTGGAGGTAGGTATAAATCCTTGGTTAAGGGCTTTGGCGTCGAATTCTCTTGTAGAGAATGTATGTTGATTGTTTGTATATCTATATGCGTATTATAGGTAAAAGGTTTGCTCGGTTGCGTTTGGAGGTGAATTACATACATGATTTGTGCAGACGTTTCGAGGTGAGTGGAATAATTATGCATGTATGTATATAGTGTATTTATTTGTGAATGTTATGGTATGAACCATCGAGCCGGTAGTGCCATAACATGTATGTGACGAGTGTCAAAGTGTAAACCACGAGCCGGTAGCACTATAAACATGATGTGAACCACGATCCGGTAGCACTATAAAATGAGATGTGAACCACGAGCCGGTAGCATCAAGTGTGAACCACGATCCGGTAGCACTATAAAATGAGGCGTGAACCACGAGCCGGTAGCGTCAAAGTGTGAACCACGAGCCGGTAGCACTATAAAAAAGTATGACTCAAATGCGTATGGTGTGAACCACGAGCCGGTAGCACCATAGCGTCTATGGTTAACCATATTGTGTTTGTTGATTGTTTAGCATATTATATTATATTGTTTGAGTATATGCTATTGGTTATGCTAGCTTGCGGTATTGGAGGTTATTAGCTTTATACTTGAGATGGTTTGCTAATTATATTGCTAGCATGTATGCGGTATGTGAGTAAGTGTATGCAAGTAGGTACATTATATATGTATATGTATAATTATTGCATTCACTAAGCTTTATGCTTACCTCTCTCGTTGTTTAACTTTTTACAGGTATTGTGTTACAAAGCTAACTAGTTGTTAGACTGGATGCTTAGGAGCACTTGGGCTCGATGGGGTAGCTTTTGGATATATGAATGCGGATTGGGGGATTGGTAGTCCCCGGGATGATGCTCTTGGTACCGGGTTGGGTTGTAGAGTCCTAATCCGTCTAAAGATATAAATAGGTCAAAATCGCTATATTATTGTAAGACGGGTCGTTGCGGGCCCGGTGTAGTAAAACTTGTTTTTATTGTGGAAATATCTTAGTTTTACTTAATATGTCATGTTGTGAAAAGGTTTTTGTTTAAAAGGGTCGGGAAGCGGGTTTTCCACTCATGTAAGTTGGACCCCGAAGATAGCAAACTTTAGTTCATTTGGACGCCGTCCAGATCTTCTAGACGCCGTCCAGGTCTTCTTTGCTAGACGCCGTCCAGATGTACTGCATCGGAAAAAAAAATTAGTGTGTTTTTTAAATAACGAAGTCGGGTCGTTACAATTTATAACTATGAAATCTTGTGGTCTATATTTATATCGATGCTAGCTTTAAACCTATATATCTCACCAACCTTTGTGTTGACGGTTTAAGCATGTTTATTCTCAGGTCCTTAAGAAAGTCTTCCGCTGTTGCATTATTTGAGCAAGCTGTGCATGGAGTCTCATGCTTTTGTTTAAATGAAGTGTTGCATTCAATAAAACCTTTGTCATGTATTATATTTGACTGTTATGTCACGTGTGTATTATTTGGAAACCGATGTATCATGGGGATTATTTCTTAAATAATCGTCCACTAGTTTAAAACATGCATTACGTATAATAATGATGTGCTTTTCATGAAAAGAATGCAATATTTTCTAAAACGTATCATATAGAGATCAAATACCTCGCTATGGGACCAATGAATAACGTACTGCGTTTATAGTAATATGGACGGGTCGTTTCAGTTGGTATCAGAGCAGAAGTCTTAGCGAACCAGAAATTGCATTAGTATGTCTGACCGGTATTTGTTAGGATGCATTAGTGAGTCTGGACTTTGACCGAACTTGTTTTTGAAAACCATTACTTATCATTTTTGGTCGGAAATTAAATATTATAACATGTAAATATTATGTGGTATATTACTAATGTTGAAGTGCCTCGTCCAAATCCATCCGGACGAAGTCCATATCGATTATAAACGATTCACAATAGTTGATTTCATCGCGAGGTACTTGACCTCTATATGATACATTTTACAAACAATGCATTCGTTTTTAAAAGACATACTTTCATTACATCGAAAGTTGACAGCATGCATATCACTTCATAATATATCCAACTATAATTAACTTAATAATAATCTTGATGAACTCGACGACTCGAGTGCAACGTCTTTTGAAATATGTCATGAATGACTCCAAGTAATATCTCTAATAAGAGCAAATGCACAGCGGAAGATTTCTTTCATACCTGAGAATAAACATGCATTAAAGTGTCAACCAAAAGGTTGGTGAGTTCATTAGTTTATCATAATCAATCATTTTCATCATTTTAATAGACCACAAGATTTTCATTTTCATTTCTCATAAATATACGTCCCATGCATAGAGACAAAAATCATTCATATGGATTGAACACCTGGTAACCAATATTAACAAGATGCATATAAGAATATCCCCTATCATTCCGGGAAATCCTTCGGACATGATAAAACAACATCGAAGTACTAAAGCATTCGCTCCAACGGATGAGGTTCGTTAGGCCCAATAGATCTATCTTTAGGAGTCGCGTCAATTAATAGACTAGTTTACTAATTCTTAGGTTACCAAGTAAAAGGGGCATATTCGGCTTCGATCATTCAACCATATAATTTAGTTTCGATTACTTGTGTCTATTTCGTAAAACATTTATAAAAATTGCGCATGTATTCTCAGCCCAAAAAAATAAAAGGGTAAAAAGGCAAATGAAATTCACCATACTGTATTTTGTAGTAAAAATACATATTACGATATTGGACAAATGCAGGGTTGGCCTCGGATTCACGAATCTATATCATTTGTATATATATTAACACACATAATTGTAATCAAGTAAATTTATATATTATTATTAGTGATATACTTGTTATATTTAATAATTTATAAGTTTTATTAATTTTTTATATATTTTCATTTTATATATAGCATTATTAAATTAGTTAGGTTATGTAATATAAATATATTTTTATATCAAATCTTTATTTTAATACTTATAATCTTAACAACGTCGTTTAAAACCTTTATTTGCATAAAGAATATTGTCTTAATACTAATGATATATATAATACTTGATAGTAATGATAATAATAATAGTTTTAATGATAACAAAATAATAATTTTTGTAAAAATGATAATATCCATAATACTTTTGTTGATAATATTAATAATCCTAATCATATTAATAATAATAATAGTTACATTAGTAGAAAAGTGTTAAAGCTATATTTTAAATGATATTAATAAATACATTAACAATAATGATATTCATGTTTGTATCTATGAATGGATTTCCATCATAATACATGTATTTGTAATAATACTAATCTTAATAATTATAATACTAATAACCGTAATAATAATAAATATAATAATGATAATAATAATAATAATCATTTTATTCATAATACTTAAAAATGATAAGACTAACAATACTAATACTTATTAATATCTGTAACAATAATAATAATAATAATAATAATAATAATAATAATAATAATAATAATAATAATAATAATAATAATAATAATAATAATAATAATAATAATAAAAATTTTGAGAACTACCTCTTAAAAACGAATCTTAAAAAGAAATGACCCCTGCAGGGCTCGAACCCGAGACCTCCCGTTCATCCATAAACACATATAACCACCCAGCCATTTTTGTTTTTCTGATAATATTAGGAATCCTTTAGTATATAACTCGTATTACTTTGTTTCCATTTTCATCTTCCCCAATTGATCAAAACAGAAACAAACACAACCAAACTTCACTGAATTGATTCGAAGGTTTTTAAACGAAACAAAAATCAACCCATGTAGAGTGTTTGTATCACTTAGCTAATAAAAAAAAAATTAAAGAAGAAGGAGAACATAGTTCTGTTCGTCGCAGCCCAAGACAAAAAAAAAATTTGATTTCAACAATAAGAACGATTTAGATAAAACTTCCTACACGAAACATGTTTTAAAACCTTTCTGTAATCGTTATCTAACCTCAATTTTACTTACTTCGTATCACAAAATTCAAATTTAAATGAAGAACACTGTTTGACTTTTTGAGTTTAAAAGCTTGACTTCAAAAATTCTTGCTTGATATTAACAATTGGAATTTGAAACTTTGCAAGCAGTTTAAGTGAAAGATTCCTAACATCATGACGTTTACACATTTTTCAAATCGATTCGAATTTGAGAATTGAGTAAAAAGTGAGGCGTACAGAGTATGTTGAGTTCTCTTTTAGTTTTCTGTTTATTTTCTCTTATAAATCTGTGATTAACTACTATAATTGATAATGATGGTGAAGGAAACGAATGATTTTATCAATATCATTGAACTAAACATTTGTTTTGTAGCAATTATAAATCGACCAGGCGAATATTCGGGTACAGAATAATGAAATTAATTAATAAAAACTTATGGAGATTGTTAACAAACTCGTACCATGTTTTGAATTAATATCAGAAATTAGATACCAAAAGTACAAATTAAATACAGCTGAAAAGGATGGAAACTGGATTCATGATCTTTTACTGTTATATAAGTATTTTAAATCATATTTTTAGTAAATATATATCAGTATACGTTTTTATGTATATATACATTTATATCAGTACATTATGTATATATATATATGTATTTCTATAACTGATTATATATTTGATTACACGTATATATATATATATATATTTTCATAAGTTTTAGTATGGAAAATGTTATGTATTAAAATTATTAATACTAAAAATAAAAATAATAAAATTATTAATAATACGATTGAAATATTAATAATAATACTAATAATTATATCGGTAATAATAACTTCTACAATAATATTATTAATAATAATACAACTTAACATATCAAATATAAATATGTATTTTATATTTGAAGTAATAATATTACAAATTTTAATATTAACAACAATGATAATAATGAAAGTAATATTAATATAACAATAATATTCAAACTTGTAATTTAATATACTACCACTTATTATTTATGTACTATTATATTACGGGACGCCGTTTACTGAATAGTTAATATTTATATATTCTATGCATTTATTTAATAAAAATCTTATATAGATTTGTAATAACATGTATATATATATATATATATATATATATATATATATATATATATATATATATATATATATATATATATATATATATATATACACTTTTATATATATACATATATCCATATACTTATTTTATCAATAGCTTAATTATTCTAATTATTACATTCCAATTAATTAAAGTATTCTTTATGAACTCATAATATTATATTTTCTTATATTTTTATTTATATAATATATATACATGTTTATTTACAAATAATTATTCGTGAATCGTCGAGAAGGGTCAAAGGTCAAATTGAATGTATAACAACAGTTTAACATTTTAAGATTCAATTAAATAGACTTTGCTTCTCATGTCGAAATTAAATTAGAATTTAAGTTTAAATTTGGTCAGAAATTCCCGGGTCGTCACAAATGTGATAGTTAATGTGTGATAGATGTCTACTTCTAGCACCAATATCATTATCACATTCAGTGACTCCGAAGTTGTATCTCCAGCAAAAGTACCAATCATCGACTTATCTGATAACGACGATGACCCGAAGGAAGGTGTATCAATCATCTATATAACTGATGACGATGATGACCTGGAGTCAGATGCATTTTTGGAAGACTCGCAATTCCCAGAGGAACCAAAAGAGGAACCTGAGGAGAACGAAGTAAAAGAAATTACCGAGGCAGAATTTAATAAGGGAAAGAAACCTATAATCGTCAACCCAGAAATTACAAAAGCAGAAACTAATAAAACAATTATTGTACCAAGTGCTCCCGATACTACCACACCTAGTCAACCATGTCTTACCAATACTACAGAAATGTCATCTACTGAACCCCAACCAAAACCTAGACTTACTGCTGAAATACGCACTCTGACAGTAGGGAAGTGAAAATTCTATGATTTCCCGGATTTCTTTGAATTTCCAAGAAAACCTCGTCGTTTCTAATCTGTTTTTGCAGCTTTTCGACTTCACGCCTTATATAATAATATATCATGTGCTATATTTCATCTTACATATGTTTTATGTAAAATAGTGGTATTGAATTATTGTAAAATATTGTACCAAAAGAATAAGCGTGAAGTATTAATGCATTAAGTTTTTCATGATAGAATATTATCATGATTGCAATAGTTAATTTGTGTACTAGCTATTAAGTATGAACTTTAATGGGTAGGTACTACCCGAGCTACAATTATAAAACGCTAATAAGAAGAAAAGGCTTTTATAATAATTGGTTCATATTATTAATATGCCACGATGTACCATTAATTACTCACTACATCTATAATATTCTATGTGATTAATTATCTTATATGTTTATTGAAGAAACATGGCTCGATTAAATCGAATGACGGAATAAGAAATTGAGGAGCTTATCAACCAACGCGTAAACGATCGAATGCTTTGGGTCGAAGCGGCAAGAGCAGCAGCAAACAGCACAAACCCTCGTGTTGGATGCTCATATAAAGCATTTCAAGGTTGCAAACCTTCATCATTCAGCGGAATAGAGGGACCAGTCGGTTTAATCCGATGGTTCGAAAAGCTGGAGTCCGTATTCAAAATTAGTGGTTGTGCGGAAGGGGATAGGACGAAGTATGCTTCATGCACATTACAGGATGGTGCACTTACACGGTGGAAAAACTATGTAAAAGCTGTAGGGGGCGACGAATCATATGATACTCCTTGTGAAGAGTTGAAAAATATGCTAATCAATGAATACTGCCCAAGGAACGAGGTTAGAAAAATGGAATCCGAGTTACGAAATCTGAAAGTTATCGGAACGGAACTTACCAACTATAACAGGCAATTCATGGAATTAGCCTTGTTATGTCCTAAATTGGTACCAACGGAAGAGCGAAAGATTGAATTGTACAAAGATGGTCTGCCAAAGAACATCAAGGCCAATGTTACAGCATCCAAACCCAAGACAATTCATGAAGCTATCACCATAGCAAACGAACTAATGGATTAGATCATCCTGGATAAGAACGCATCATTTACCGATGCCAAGGTATCGGATAACAAAAGAAAGTGGGATGGAAACCGTGATCGAGGTCACCAATAACAAACCCTTAAGAAACAGGAAACCATGCAAGGTGCGGGTAGTGGTTCAAGCTCGGGTTACAAAGGACGAAATCTCTTATGTAACAGATGCCACAAACATCACACTGGTTTTTGCAATGTGGTGTGCAGTAAATGTAATCGAAGGGGTCATCTTGCTGAAGATTGTTGGGTTCCCGTTACAAATACAAATGGCACCAAGACTCCTGCCACCAATGCAAATAGAACTGCCTTGGCTACTATTACTTGTTACGGGTGTGGGAAACAGGGTCACATTAAGAGCCAGTGCTCGAATCCAGAGAAGAACAACGAACCTGCACGTGGAAGAGCGTTTAATATTAATACTAGAGACGCGTGTGAAGATCCGGAGCTTGTTACGGGTACGTTTACCATTAATGACTTATCAGCATCTATTATATTTGATACTGGTGCCGATAAAAGTTACATGTGTAGAGACTTTTACGCTAAATTGAATTGTTCATCATTACGTCTAGATGCTAAGTACATGATTGAGTTAGCTAATGGTAAACTAATTAAAGCCGCTAAAATTTGCCGTGATTCTAAAATAAAGTTAGCCAGAGAAACATTTAAAATTGATTTAATACCCGTAGAATTAGGAAGTTTTGATGTAATAGTCGGCATGGACTGGATGTCCAAAATAGGAGCTGAGGTTGTGTGTGCCAAGAAGGCAATTCGCATTCCTCGTAAGGATAAAACGGCAGTAATGATATATGGAGAGAAGGGTAACTCAAAACTAAAACTCATTAGCTGCTTGAAAGTCCAAAAGTGCTTGAAGAAATGGTGCTATGCTATCTTAGCACATGTTAATAAAGTGGAAACGAAGGAAAAAGAGAAGAGCATCAACGACGTGCATGTGGCAAGAGATTTTCCTGAAGTCTTTCCGGAAGAGTTGTCGGGATTACTATAATGACCCGTCATAATCCATAAGAACGAATACAATAACATATGATTACATCGCGAGGTATTTGACCTCTATATGATACATTTTACAAACATTGCATTCGTTTTTAAAAGACAAACTTTCTTTACATCGACAATTGACAGGCATGCCTACCATTTCATAATATCCACTATCCAACGATAAATTGACTTAATAATAATCCTTGATGAACTCAATGACTCGAATGCAACGTTCTTCGAAATATGCCATGAATGACTTCAAGTAATATCCTTAAAATGAACAAATGCACAGCGGAAGATTTCTTTCATACCTGAGAATAAACATGCTTTAAAGTGTCAACCAAAAGGTTGGTGAGTTCATTAGTTTAACATAATCATTCATTTCTATCATTTTAATAGACCACAAGAATTTCATTTCCATTTCTCATAAATATACGTCCCATGCATAGAGACAAAAATCATTCATATGGATTGAACACCTGGTAACCGACATTAACAAGATGCATATAAGAATATCCCCATCATTTCGGGACATCCATCAGACATGATATAAAAACTCGAAGTACTAAAGCATCCGGTACTTTGGATGGGGTTTGTTAGGCCCAATAGATCTATCTTTAGGATTCGCGTCAATTAGGGGTGCACTAATTCTCAAAATTAGTGATGCTCCCTAATTCTTAGGCTACCAAGCAAAAGGGGCATATTCGACTTCGATCATTCAACCATATAATGTAGTTTTGATTACTTGTGTCTATTTCGTAAAACATTTATAAAAATTGCGCATGTATTCTCAGCCCAAAAATATAAAGGGTAAAAAAGGCAAATGAAACTCACAATACTGTATTTCGTAGTAAAAATACATTTAACGTCATTGAATAAGTTCAAGATTGGCCTCGGATTCACGAACCTATATTAATTATATATATTTATATGTTGGTCAATATTTGTCTAACAATTTAGGTTATGTCATAGTGTACCACAATCCTAATGTTCGAGACTAAATATGCAAAAGTCAACAAAAGTCAATTTGACCCAAAATGATTTCCAAAATTTATACATGATTATTATATAGTTTAAATATCGTCGTTTTATATTTATTAAATATATTTAAAAGATTTATTAGAGTAAATAATATAATTCGTTTATTAATAAATAAAATTTTATACAAAAATATACTTTTATATATCTTAAGTAATAAAGTTCATAAAATATTATGATAGGTTAAGGTAATTATATTATCTGTATTACATATTTATTTGATAAAAATAACATTGTTAAAGTAAAAGTTGTATTATTTTGTAATAATATTTATTATTATTCTATTAATAAAAATATCAATATTTATATTTACTAAAAATGATATTATGATAAAATGATAATTCTAATTATGATAACTTTAATATTTACGATACTTTTTAATATTAACTTTAAAATAATAATTTTATTTAAAATGATAATAATAATGATATTTTATAATAACAATGACATTTCATTTAAAATGATAATTTTTGTTAAAATGATAGTTTTAATACTAACGATACATTTAATAATAGTAATGATAAAAATACTAAGAACGATAATTTTATCTAAATTAATATCTTACAATATTTTAATTTCATCATGATACTCATACTCATTATTTCCTAATCGATTCGTTTAATAGCTTTTAATCGTCTTTTATAGCGCGTTCATGTTAATGATAATAATAGTAATCATAATAATTAGGTGTTACTAATATTAGTTTTTAATTATAATAATACTAATGATAATAAATATTATGATAATATTAATGATAATACTTAATTATAACTTTAATGATAATAACGATAGTAATAATAATAACAATTTTTAATTATAATACCTTTTATTGATAATAATAATAATAATAATAATAATAATAATAATAATAATTAGATAAAAACTATAACGACGATAATAATAATCATTTTTAATAATAATATAAAAATTCAATTGACTATAACTTCTAATCCGTTCATCGAAATCATTCGATATCTAAATGAAAAGTTCTTAATTTTTCGCTAGCTTTCCAACGACATGCATATCTTATACCTTATCTCAACCGCATATGTAACTAATTCAAGATTCAACATAACCTATCTAAGGGCAATATCAAAAGTACAAGCATGCATAATCCTATATACTCGAGCACTAGTCAGGGATACACTATTAGTATGTAAAAATTAAATTACGAGTACTCACGTATCAATATTGAGATTCAATATTGCAGGAAAGGTACGTAGACGCAACGGAGATGATAAACACTAAATTGACCTCACGAACATACCCATGAACCATACCCATCACCTCCATAGCTATAACCCATAATTTTCTTAGCCCTATCCTACTCGAAAAATCTATTTTTAAATTACTCCATCAACACTCCGTCGTAGTATTTTATGTATAAATACTAATAATATCGCTCCTAATACTACTAGTAACAATATTAAGATTAATAATAATAATAATATTCTTTAATAATAATAATAATAATATATAATATATATATTTGTGTGTGTAAAGAGATCGAGATAGATATATCAATTGGACCAACTTCGTACGTTTTATACTATCTAACCAATCCAACCATCCCATGCGATCGCATGGGATGTGTATGGTTCATACATGCGATCACATGATTTGATAACACAGCTGGTATCCAATTTCTTTCATTGCCGACACCCATTTAATATGTAATACATAGATTTATATATTATTTAATACTAGTTAAAGACCCGCGAATTCGCGGGTTTATGAAGTTATGATTTTTAAATATAAAGAATGTATATAATATCACAAAAATTATTTATTAAAAAATTATACTAACAAAATAACATGAAACGTTTTTTACTTGCTAAAAAATATAATAGTATGGAAATCTATGAAAATTATTAAAAATAAACAAACAAATCCATATAAATAAATCTTCTTGATTTGGTGAGGTAGTTGAATGCTATTGGTTCAACAATTGTCGATGTTTATCTCAATTCTTCGTTGTATTTAGCCAGATATTCGACAATGCAGTCAATCGGTTGACGTGATCATGAATTGTGAATAATGCAGTAACTCTCTGTCTTGTTGTTAGTACTTTGTGCATCCCTGATAAAGTTTTTTGACATAATTCGTCGAGGGATAAAGTTTTTTGACATAATTCGTCACTCTTAACATGTGTTAAAACATTATATTTGGTAGCATATGCATGAAGTTGTAAAATTATTCAAAAAATTTCTGAAAAGTATAAAATTTATCTATGTGTCATTAAAAAAGTAACACCACTTAAGCAGTTACCAAATTACATATACTTCTCACTTACCACATAAATATACGACCGAATATATGACCATCATGATTCTTTAACGTTCCAAAAAAATCAATACCATGCAATTGTTATATCATACGAAACTTATAGGACCCACTGAGATGGGAATGAAACAAAATAGTGATGGCTTTTGGAGACTCATTGATTTTAAGAATCATTATACGGAGTATTTTATATGGTGTTTGTAACCTTTATAATAGAACGATTCAGTTATATTAGTAGTGTTACATTACTTATAATCAATGTACTTATTTATTTATGATTAAAAAGCAATACATATAAAATAAAATAAATTGAAAAGCTAATATTGTAAAAAAGGTTTACATTGTAAATTAATTATGTAAAATGTTATATTGGTATCCAGTAAAACTCACCTATTGTGCCACTTTGTCACTGCATCTAATATGTACATAATATGTACAGAAAGAACTCACAAAGTTCCATCCATAATGTTGCACCTACTTAAATCTATTTAAACATAGCAAAAACATATTTGTCAATTGTCAACATTAGATGATTAATTAAATATTAATGTACAAATGTCGCCCGAAATATAAATACTCCGTATGATATATATGTCATCGTTAGCGGGCGAGGTCCCAGCAGACCTAGAAACCCATAGAAGTGTATGAAAATGTGGAAACCCGCTTTTTGAAATTCGATAATGTACCTAAGTGAAACGAATAAGATCGATGCATTAACATAGCAGCTACACAAAACAATATGAATAATACAGTCTGGTAACAATGGCAATTGCATACAACATATTGCAGATGAACTGCCACACGAGTAATCATATGAATAATATGTCAAGTAGGACAAATGAAAGAAGGTCACTTCGGTCAATATAAGTTGTACATTGGGAGTAAAGTAAAAAAGTTACTTTGGACCTAAAGCAATTATATGTATAGTATACAATGGTTTTTGCAGTGCAATATTATTAGTTTCCTTACATTTTCAGGAAACACTAAAAAAACATCAGTTGTAGCAAGTTGTAGCATGCTAATTGAATAGGAGATATTATTTTTAAGTAAACATTTTTCATCTGATATTTTGTCCAACACAATCCGATATAATCCTTTAGGACATAACCATAATCATTTGAAAGTTGACTCTCCCACCTTCCCATCTTTCTATAGACAACTTATTTGTCAAAAACATATGCGTACTTCTTGTTCTGCACAACAAATTTTAGCCCCAGACACCCTTTTGACGACTATTTAAAAATTGTCTACACTTGAAAAAATTATATCATTAGTTAGCTTTCCAGGGATAGTTTCTAACATAAATATTAGTTTTCATCAAATATTACTGATATTGAACTTACAAACCCACAAAGTAGGCCCGAGAATCATTTGCAACACTTTCACCAAGATAGTAGAAGGATCCATTGACGACCCGAAACTAAACCTAACTAATCTGGGTTGACCTATCTTATACCATAAGTCTATAATGGAATTTTTGATCGTGTTGGTGGCTTCCGTTTTTCAAAATCACATATATGAGTCAAAATAGGTACTATTCATCTTACTTTCTAATTTTAAAATCAGTAGCAACAAAGTCAAAACAACAACTCGGTTATCAAAGATAGCAAAATTAAATAATCTTAAAAGAGAAATAAAGCTTCCATTGACATAATTATACATACCTTCAGATGTTTCTAACATCCATTTGCCTCAAAGATACAGGAGATGCATTAACAACAACATCATTTTCAATAATGCCAACAATAAGGATGTTTCTATTCCGAGACGAACGTTATCGACGTATTTTACTTGTCGTTAGAGTAATGTAGCCTAATAGAATGTACTGTTATACACATAACTCTAAGAGTAACAACATTATAGTATACAAAAGTTAGGAAAAATAACCCCCCATGAGGGAGTGAAATAGAACAAGAAACCATAATGTTGGTTATGAATGTACCTGTTATAGAGTGTTCGTTTGCGCTTACTCACAACTACTATGATATCGAAGATGGTGTTCCCAGGAATATGAGTTGACTTGTTCTTCATATAAAAAATTTGCATTACAGCTACTACATATATATATTACTCCGTATTACAATTCCCCATATGTTGACATAATGAAGAGACACCTATGTTCTAAAATTATAACAACATTTTTTAACATAACTTAAAAAGATAGATAATAACAGTAAACATTACATGTTTGAAGAATAAAAGACGACAATTCAGTTTATGAAATTAAACATAGATTCTTGAGAGGAGTGAACACTTCCATACCCGCCATTGAAAGTCGAACTTTCTTATGTGTAGAATGGTATTCTTGATGGGATTGTATTTTGTTTACGAATAAAAATGTGGATTTCCTTACATATTTATAATGACCAGAGATGACCCAAGTTCATCTCAAATATGGGAATTTTGATTTGTTCTTACCAATCAAGTAAATAATACGCGTGATTATTGGTTGACCATTTTGAATTTCCAAAATTATAGGAGATTTGGAACTTTTTTTTTTATTGGATAGGATTTTTGTATCAAATAATTAGAGTATACAAATAAGCTCCTTATGTAACAGAATATTTTGTTCTATATAGGCATAATTTGTGGAACGAAAATCTGTAAAATTTGAAACAAATATCGTCCAAAAATAAGATGATGTTGACTTCCCATATGATTCAAAATTAGTTATCACTACCCTAGTCTATGACAAATAAGAATTTAGATCAAAAGCCATTGAAAATAACAATAAGATGACATAATTAACTAATGCTTCAAACCTTGTTATTTTTTATTACAAGAAGAGAGTGATACCTGGATCATTCAATGTTAGCCAGTTAACACCATCAACACATGTGAGCGTATTCTTCATAATTTGTGAAAGTATAATAAATCAATGCCTGCATCTTGGTAGTTTAGCCAATGGCGCGTGATTAATGTAAATCATACTTGAAATTTGGTATTATACAATAGTTATTTAGAAAGATGCTACATAGCATCAACTCTTCGGAACTACAAAACAAAAAGTAATTGAGGTAAAACTATGAAATTTCAAACACATAAATCACCATATTTACTCTTAAGTGTAAATACATGTCTAGTAAAGCAAGCACACTAATTTGACGTCCCTAAAATAAAAATTTGATATTAAGAAGTATTTTTTAAACAAGAGGCATCAAAAATCCAAATACCATTTTAACAGTGGGTTTTTAGCACCAAACCTTTCAATATAGAACAGAGTAATAGATAAGCATGCTTTAAGTTAATTTCCTGAACTATTCCTAAAAAACAACAATCTACCTTTAATAATGCAAAGCCATCTTCGAACATTAACTTAAGAAAGTTACAACAGACACCGATAGAAAAAATCATTTCCAAAAGAGATATGATGATTGAACCAAGAAACTCCACATAATGAACACCAACCATACCCCACATACATATTATGAAACCACCCAATCACCTAAAACTAAAATCAACCATAATAGAAACCATTAACAGACCTGTTAATAACATTATGCATCCTAAACTTTAAAATATCAGAAAAGCCTAGCTAAGGTAGATAATCTTCAACCCATTTAGCCCTTTTTATACCATATTACAGTGTATTATTAAAGAAAAATATTTTTTAAAAGAATAGCAAAAGCAACAGAAATATATTTAAGAAAAAATTTAAAAGTTTTATACATGAGGGACTGACTACCTCTTCTCCCTCATGCTCCATAATTCCTCTTGTTTGAACTGTAGATACAATATATTAAAAAAAAAAAAAATTACAGATTGAATCAAATAAAATCGATAAGAAAGACTGATATTTATACAATAAAAATAATATTTTTAAAATATGGAAATATATCAAACTCTAACTACACGATTCAGGTTAATCTTTATTTTCAAATTATGGTGTTACGATTATTATAAAACGAACAAAAAATTAAAAAGTATAAAGATTAACCTGGTTACTCATTTTATGAAGGTTTTGTTTCGATTGAATGTTCATGCAATCACAATAATTAAAAAGGAACAACAAATGTTAATTAAATGAAAAAATAGAACAAAGAAAATTCATATGCTAAGGATAAGGAAAGTCAAACCTTAATTATATATGGATCAAAGGGCATGAATATATCAATAGTCCAGACAAGCGACAGGAAGTAAACAAATAATAATCGACGGTGGATGTTGAAACTATGTTGAAACTGTCGAATGGATTTGGAATGGTTTGATATCTATATTTATTGATTTGATTCGTTCATATGGATTTAGGGTTAAACAACGAAACTGAATGTTCCTGTATACAAAAAATTGAAATAGTTGGTTAGCAGAAGATGATGAAATTTTGAAGATGAGTGGATTAGGGTTACGTTTAAAGAAGATCGATGAATTTGTGGAAGCGTCGGTTTTTTGATAGAAAAAGAAATTGGGCTGGTAACGTTAGAATAAAGTGATTATGCAAGACCCCTAATTTTGTTCTTTGACCCCGTGTTTGTAAAGGTATAATAGACACACTAACTCATGTGATGATTTATTAGCTAATATGTTTTTGTAAATGATTTATAGTCATTGGATTAAGGGGTATGGTGAAGTAATTACTTGATCTAATAGTGATTAAAGGGTATTTCAAAATATTTATTACTTAATGAAAACTCTCTTTTAAGGTAGAGAGTAATATAATATATTTAACCTTTAGAATTAATTAAATATTATATTATATTTACGTGCGTAGTAAAAATGTAATTTTTGTTCAAGTGACTCGTACGTTGTCACACGACTCATGTACCACTTTCGGTTTTTCGAGCGCACTTTCGTACTTTTAGAAAACTAGCCTTTTACATTACGCGACGTGTACCCTTATTAATAATTTGACTTACTCATCAATAAATTATCTTATAAAAAATGTAACTTATAAAATTGAGCGTTGTGGTCATTTACTTCTATAAATCAGTGACTCGTTGTTTATCAAAATATATTATTTTAAATCATGACGTTTATGACTAAGTTAATATATATATATATATATATATATATATATATATATATATATATATATATATATATATATATATATATATATATATATATTTATTTATTTATTTAGAATTGTAAATTTGTACATAATATATATGTTTGAAATATTTATCTAATGATATAATATTTAGTCTTTCAAAACTAATTATATTTCAAAGTTCGTTTTATATAATATAACTCGTTTTAAATAATAGTAGTTATTTTACCAAATAATGTTTTTAATATGAAAACTAAATAGTTGATTTATCAAGGGACACGAGTTAATCAAAGTAAAGTATACTTTTGAAATTTAAACGGAAATGATTACTAACTTTTAACTAACTCTCGTTAATGATACTTTTTGTAAATCACTTTTAACAAATATTCCGGATACCGTTAAAAAGGAAAGGTTTTCTAAATCAAAGTGGACTTCTTAACAGAGACTCATAGTCATAATTCAAGGTAACTGTTAAATCAATCATTTGATATTATCTTCAAATTCCATCGATAAACATATGGAACTAAATACTATTAAGTAAAGTATTTATACTTAATACTTTGCTAACGTTTTCAAGTTATAAGATATACACATATTCATATATAATCATTTACGTTCAATTAATGGTTCGTGAATCATTGAAATTTGGTCGAGGTTAAATGAATGTATGAACATAATTTAAAATCCTTGAGATTCAACTTAACAAACTTTTGCTTATCGTGTCGGAATGATATAAAGATAAAGTTTAAATTTGTTTGGAAATTTCCGGGTCGTCACAGTACCTACCAGTTAAAGAAATTTTATCCCGAAATTTGATCGTGGTCATCATGGCTAATCATAAAAATATTTTTATGACGAATATGAGTTGGTATATAGAGTTTTATCACTATTGAGTAATATAGATAAAACGATTCGATTACTTGAAGAGTACGAGTGAAGCTATCCTAAAAGAAATGAAATGGGAACTAAAGTTTTGTCTTAATTTTTGACGTTGTCTTGGTTGAAATCCGGAATTCAAGGGATTTAAAGAAAATTTTTCTAAATCTAAAAGATTTGATTCTTCAGCGAATAAGAAAATTAGGATCTCTCTAATTAAATGCGGAGATCTGCCTTGATTTCTCTATCAAATATTTCACTATAAATTAACTTCTTCCTGTTTGTCACTTTTACCATTCCTATACTTAATTTTCAAATTCAAAAGATTGTGAAAATACTTAATCCAGTTCTGATCCTTGTCCTTATCCTTACTATCGTAACAATCATTCTCCTTTTCCAACTTTCACCAGAGGAATCTGCTTACTTCTACTTTGCTCTTGGGGTTGTAGTGCTTTTAATTCTCCCGTGTCTTTATGTTGCGATAAACATTGATATTCACGGTTTGTAATTTATACGTTGTTATCAGGTTTTATATCTCCCCTTATATTTCAATGTCCCTACTTCTGTCTTCTATTATCATTGTCATTCATAGTTAATACTCCCTCCTATTTGCTGCGATTTATACTCCAATTTCTATTTCAGAGCTTTGTCCCTTCGTTTCTTCTTTTTGCGATTAGGCATCTCTTGTAATGGTCCAGAATTCGCATATATTATTTTCGGAATGAACATTGTTAATGTTCTAGGAAAGAAATGGTAATGGCACGATTTTAATTTGTTAAATTACCAGAATACCCTGGAAAAGATTGAATCATCAAGAAATATTTTCTTGATATTTTAGAGGTTAAATAGAATACAAAAGTCGTGTAACATGGCACATGATAAGTGTCATTATATTATACTAACTCATGCTTCAGTTCCCAACACTACTTCGAAATATTCTTATTTTAAACTCGAAAGTTTCAGAATTTAGAAACTAAAACAGTTTCCTTTATGATATAATACAGATGGCGCGAAGAGATTATTGATTTCAGGTAAGAATAATTATGAAAATATCTTCATAAATATGAAGGATATTTATAATGAAAGATACGATGATATCTTAGAATTTCTAATATCAGAGGATGATGGAGAATATTGTCCGCAGGGGTTTAGAGTCAGGAGCAAGGTATTCGATAATGACTTCAATAGACATGGAATCATTTGGATTCTTTGAAGGTAGATTTCATTCTTGTGATTTGTCCACAGCCTCCTTCATACTTTGCTCAATCCGTTTTCCATTTCCAATCTTCTATTTTTCTGAGTTTTGCCAACACACTATTCTTTATCATCAAACTTTTTACCGTTAAGGTCATTTACAGTTTTTGCTGCTTCATTAAGCTTTTCCAAAACTTCAGAGAACTAAATCGTAGATTGGGGTGTTTTTCAGAAATTTTACATTCGAAGTATGTAAGTCTTGAAGGTATACGTTATACGTTCACATATAACTGTTAGCGTAGACATGCTGCGAGATTTCAAAATATTGATTGCTAATTCCTGATGATTCGTATGGAAGTTCTCGTTACAAGATGCAGATGAGTAAATGATGGGGTTTTGATAAATATAATGATTTTTCAGAAAATCCTAGATCATTGCGGTTGTTGATAAGTTTACTGCTAATGTGGTGGAATATAAACGGTTCCCCGGTAACAAAAGGGTAGTCGTATATATCAGAGTTATAATAAGGCTACTTCGAATGAAAATTAGAAGTTGACTTGCTGGAGCTATGACAAAATTGGTTACTTTGAAAAGGGTTCGTAAGATTATATTTTGCTAATAAATGCCAAAGGATCTGGCGCGGTTACGTGTTAACCTTTACTTAGGTTCCAAGGGTTTTCCAGGTGTATTATTATACGCGTAAATTCTCCTTTTCGTTGATAATGTGAGATTGGTTGATTTTCTCGATTGTTCCTTAATTGAGGTGTTTTCAAGAATTTTGAAGGGTTAGAACATAGGTTGTCATCGTCAATACCCGTATGATGCAATCGTCGTGAATCTTAAATGATTCGAATAGCTTTCTGTGTTTTATGAATAAAAGTGATATTCTAGCACAGTTTTGAAGTCAAAGTATAGCTTTGAAAGATGTAGGAATCTTAGAGTGATGATACTGGTTATATCTCAAATTAAATTCTGAGATTTCAAAATCAGAATATGTAATTGAATTTGAATAAGTATGGTTGTTTTGATTTTTATAAAAGAATGTATATTGTCGAGAAACTAGTGAGTATAGTTGATGATTGTTGAATCAGATTCGAAAAATGTAACATATTAATTGTGAATTTATATATCTCTCGGGTATTACCTACCCGTTAAAAAAAATTCACAATTAATATTTGTACAAAAGAATTTTATTACAGCCTTTATGAAAATATATATGTGTATATTCTCTTTAGATGTAACATAGAGTTAATGAGTTAATATTAAATTAAACTCATTTGATTTACGTTTGACACTAGAATTGAGTAATCCCTAAAACTTTAGAAATTACATAAGTATTTCGTCAATGATATTATGAATCAATACTTTGTTATTTGTTGATGCATGATGTTGTTTTTTTTTTTTTTTTTTTTTTTTTGTGAAATTCTTGTGAATTTCGCAGGGTACGAATGATGTTATCTGAAAAGTTTCAAGTACATCGATGATGAAAGTATAAAATCAAACATATTTTTGAATAATACACTTGATTTATTATTATTTTTTTTTTTTTGAAATGGAATTCCTTGAATTAAAATGGAGATTTGTAGTTAACGATGGTTAAGTTGCTGACGAAAGATGTACATCATAGCATATTAGTAATATGAATTAACCGAGTAGTTATGATTAGTACGGAAAGATTTATTATGGTTTAAAATTTATATATATATAAGATATACATATAAATTCTTCAGTAGAATGAGTTAATACTTCATAACTCGTTGATATGACATACTTGTTATTGATTTGTAATGATGTCCACAGTGATTCTTGAACTGACGGAGTTTGTGATGTTGTAGGTGCTGCTGATTCTAATGATACTGACGGCATTGACTGTGCTGATGATGCTAACGGTACTGTTGATGCTGTTGGTAAAACAAGTCTAACTTGTAAATCACACACCATTCTTGTCAGGGTTTCTACTCTTCCTTTTATCATTTCAGTCCACACGCTTGATTTATGGTTAAGGCTAGAATAGACAATCTCTAAGACTTTAGAGATTTCATATTCGCCGTAGAAGATTTCTCCAATGAAGTGATAGATTAATACTTCATCGATTATTGTTGTTGGTACTCTATGGTGCATATGACGTTAAGACTTGAGGTACTGATCGTGATGTTGCGGTGTGGGATGCGGATGTTGTTGTTAGTGGTGGTGATGGTACTATTGGTGTTGCTGATGGTGGTACTGCTTATGCTACTGGTGCTGGTGCTGGTGTTTGTAACCTTTGTACCATATTCTCCAAAGCCACCACCCGAGCGCGAAGCTCGTTAACTTCTTCTATTACACCGGGTGATTGTCGGTTCGGACGAGAGGATAAATAAAATCTAGAATTTGATGTAGTATATAATCATGACAAGATACTCTGGAAATGAGAGAGAAAATGGTGTTTTGGACAGGTTCGCCGATAAGTGCTTCTGGTTCTTCTCTAAGAGGGCAATGTGGTGGATGGAAGGGATCACCTTCTTCTTGTCTCCAATGATTGAGGAGACTACAAACCCATCCCCAATTCATCCAGAATAGATGATGACTGATTGGTTGATCCATGCCGCTCACAGTGCTTTCAGAGCTTGAGTGAGATTCCATTTCAGAATCCGAGGAACTTGAACTAATGACGAATTCCATTTCATTCGATTGAATAAAGGATTTTTCGATATGAAATGATTTTTCAGCTATCGGGTGGTATTCTAATTTCATAGGATATATATATATATATATATATATATATATATATATATATATATATATATATATATATATATATATATATATATATATATATAGAGCAAAAGATTTCGTAGATTACGGAGGAATTTACGGAATATGTTAGGCAAAGTTTACAGTAACAGATACGCTAAGATATGAATTAGCAGATACGCTAAGATATGAATTTTGTCTATACACTATTCATGCAATCAATGCAATAAGATGTGTCTAGACTAAGAATGATAAGCAGGTAATTTTCGACACGAAATGATAAGCAAAACTTTTGACATGCAGACACGGTCGAAGTCCAGACTCACTAATGCATCCTAACGACTTATCAGTTAGACACACTAATGCAGACCTGATTCGCTAAGACCACCGCTCTGATACCACATGTAATGACCCTCCTAATCCATAAAAATGAATACAATAACATATGATTACATCGCAAGGTATTTTACCTCTATATGATACATTTTACAAACATTGCATTTGTTTTTAAAAGACAAACTTTCTTTACATCGACAATTGACAGGCATGCCTACCATTTCATAATATCCACTATCCAACGATAAATTGACTAAATAATAATCCTTGATGAACTCAATGACTCGAATGCAACGTTCTTCGAAATATGCCATGAATGACTTCAAGTAATATCCTTAAAATGAACAAATGCACAACGGAAGATTTCTTTCATACCTGAGAATAAACATGCTTTAAAGTGTCAACCAAAAGGTTGGTGAGTTCATTAGTTTATCATAATCATTCATTTCCATCATTTTAATAGACCACAAGAATTTCATTTCCATTTCTCATAAATATACGTCTCATGCATAGAGACAAAAATCATTCATATGGATTGAACACCTGGTAACCGACATTAACAAGATGCATATAAGAATATCCCCATCATTCCGGGACATCCATCGGACATGATATAAAAACTCTAAGTACTAAAGCATCCGGTACTTTGGATGGGACTTGTTAGGCCTAATAGATCTATCTTTGGGATTCGCGTCAATTAGGGGTGCACTAATTCTCAAAATTAGTGATGTTCCCTAATTCTTAGGCTACCAAGCAAAAGGGGCATATTCGGCTTCGATCATTCAACCATATAATGTAGTTTCGATTACTTGTGTCTATTTCGTAAAACATTTATAAAAATTGCGCATGTATTCTCAGCCCAAAAATATAAAGGGTAAAAAAGGCAAATGAAACTCACCATACTGTATTTCGTAGTAAAAATACATTTAACGTCATTGAATAAGTGCAAGGTTGGCCTCGGATTCACGAACCTATATTAATTATATATATTTATATGTTGGTCAATATTTGTCTAACAATTTAGGTTATGTCATAGTGTACCACAATCCTAATGCTCGAGACTAAATATGCAAAAGTCAACAAAAGTCAATTTGACCTAAAATGATTTCCAAAATTTATACATGATTATTATATAGTTTAAATATCGTCATTTTATATTTATTAAATATATTTAAAAGATTTATTAGAGTAAATAATATAATTCATTTATTAATAAACAAAATTTTATTCAAAAATATACTTTTATATATCTTAAGTAATAAAGTTCATAAAATATTATGATAGGTTAAGGTAATTATATTATCTGTATTATATATTTATTTGATAAAAATAACATTTTTAATAATAATAAGTAAAATTTGTATTATTTTGTAATAATAATAATTATTATTCTATTAATAAAAATATCAATATTTATATTTACTAAAAATAATATTATGATAAAATGATAATTCTAATTATGATAACTTTAATATTTATGATACTTTTTAATATTTACTTTAAAATAATAATTTTATTTAAAATGATAATAATAATGATATTTTATAATAACAATGACATTTCATTTAAAATGATAATTTTTGTTAAAATGATAGTTTTAATACTAACGATACATTTAATAATAGTAATGATAAAAATACTAAGAACGATAATTTTATCTAAATCAATATCTTACAATATTTTAATTTCATCATGATACTCATACTCATTATTTCCTAATCGATTCGTTTAATAGCTTTTAATCGTCTTTTATAGCGCGTTCATGTTAATGATAATAATAGTAATCATAATAATTAGGTGTTACTAATATTAGTTTTTAATTATAATAATACTAATGATAATAAATATTATGATAATATTAATGATAATACTTAATTATAACTTTAATGATAATAACGATAGTAATAATAATAACAAATTTTAATGATAATACCTTTTATTGATAATGATAATAATAATAATAATAATAATAATAATAATAATAATAATAATAATAATAATAATAATAATAATAATTAGATAAAAACTATAACGACGATAATAACGACAATAAAAATAATCATTTTTAATAATAATATAAAAATTCAATCGACTATAACTTCTAATCCGTTCATCGAAATCATTCGATATCTAAATGAAAAGTTCTTAATTTTTCGCTAGCTTTCCAACGACATGCATATCTTATACCTTATCTCAACCGCATATGTAACTAATTCAAGATTCAACATAACCTATCTAAGGGCAATATAAAAAGTACAAGCATGCATAATCCTATATACTCGAGCACTAGTCAGGGATACACTATTAATATGTAAAAATTAAATTACGAGTACTCACGTATCAATATTGAGATTCAATATTGCAGGAAAGGTACATAGACGCAACTGAAATGTCCCGTTCTTATTGATTAAAAACGTTCCATATTAATTGATTTCGTTGCGAGGTTTTGACCTCTATATGAGACGTTTTTCAAAGACTGCATTCATTTTTAAAACAAACCATAACCTTTATTTCATAAATAAAGGTTTAAAAAGATTTACGTAGATTATCAAATAATGATAATCTAAAATATCCTGTTTACACACGACCATTACATAATGGTTTACAATACAAATATGTTACATCGAAATCAGTTTCTTGAATGCAGTTTTTACACAATATCATACAAACATGAACTCCAAATCTTGTCCTTATTTTAGTATGCAACAGCGGAAGCTCTTAGTATTCACCTGAGAATAAACATGCTTTAAACGTCAACAAAAATGTTGGTGAGTTATAGGTTTAACCTATATATATCAAATCGTAACAATAGACCACAAGATTTCATATTTCAATACACATCCCATACATAGAGATAAAAATCATTCATATGGTGAACACCTGGTAACCGACATTAACAAGATGCATATATAAGAATATCCCCATCATTCCGGGACACCCTTCGGATATGATATAAATTTCGAAGTACTAAAGCATCCGGTACTTTGGATGGGGTTTGTTAGGCCCAATAGATCTATCTTTAGGATTCGCGTCAATTAGGGTGTCTGTTCCCTAATTCTTAGATTACCAGACTTAATAAAAAGGGGCATATTCGATTTCGATAAATCAACCATAGAATGTAGTTTCACGTACTTGTGTCTATTTTGTAAATCATTTAAAAAACCTGCATGTATTCTCATCCCGAAAATATTAGATTTTAAAAGTGGGACTATAACTCACTTTCACAGATTTTTACTTCGTCGGGAAGTAAGACTTGGCCACTGGTTGATTCACGAACCTATAACAATATATACATATATATCAAAGTATGTTCAAAATATATTTACAACACTTTTAATATATTTTGATGTTTTAAGTTTATTAAGTCAGATGTCCTCGTTAGTAACCTACAACTAGTTGTCCACAGTTAGATGTACAGAAATAAATCGATAAATATTATCTTGAATCAATCCACGACTCAGTGTATACGTATCTCAGTATTGATCACAACTCAAACTATATATATTTTGGAATCAACATCAACCCTGTATAGCTAACTCCAACATTCACATATAGAGTGTCTATGGTTGTTCCGAAATATATATAGATGTGTCGACATGATAGGTCGAAACATTGTATACGTGTCTATGGTATCTCAAGATTACATAATATACAATACAAGTTGATTAAGTTATGGTTGGAATAGATTTGTTACCAATTTTCACGTAGCTAAAATGAGAAAAATTATCCAATCTTGTTTTACCCATAACTTCTTCATTTTAAATCCGTTTTGAGTGAATCAAATTGCTATGGTTTCATATTGAACTCTATTTTATGAATCTAAACAGAAAAAGTATAGGTTTATAGTCGGAAAAATAAGTTACAAGTCGTTTTTGTAAAGGTAGTCATTTCAGTCGAAAGAACGACGTCTAGATGACCATTTTAGAAAACATACTTCCACTTTGAGTTTAACCATAATTTTTGGATATAGTTTCATGTTCATAATAAAAATCATTTTCCCAGAATAACAACTTTTAAATCAAAGTTTATCATAGTTTTTAATTAACTAACCCAAAACAGCCCGCGATGTTACTACGACGGCGTAAATCCGGTTTTACGGTGTTTTTCGTGTTTCCAGGTTTTAAATCATTAAGTTAGCATATCATATAGATATAGAACATGTGTTTAGTTGATTTTAAAAGTCAAGTTATAAGGATTAACTTTTATTTGCGAACAAGTTTAGAATTAACTAAACTATGTTCTAGTGATTACAAGTTTAAACCTTCGAATAAGATAGCTTTATATGTATGAATCGAATGATGTTATGAAAATCATTACTACCTCAAGTTCCTTGGATAAACCTACTGGAAATTAAAAAAATGGATCTAGCTTCAAAGGATCCTTGGATGGCTTGAAAGTTCTTGAAGCAGAATCATGACACGAAAACAATTTCAAGTAAGATTTCCACTCGAAATAAGATTGTTATAGTTATAGAAATTGAATTAAAGTTTGAATATGATTATTACCTTGTATTAGAAAGATAACCTACTGTAAGTAACAAAGGTTTCTTGATCTTGGATGATTACTTGGAATGGATTTAGAAAACTTGGAAGTAAACTTGCAATCTTGGAAGTATTCTTGATTTTATGAAACTAGAACTTTTGGAATTTATGAAGAACACTTAGAACTTGAAGATAGAACTTGAGAGAGATTAATTAGATGAAGAAAATTGAAGAATGAAAGTGTTTGTAGGTGTTTTTGATCGTTGGTGTATGGATTAGATATAAAGGATATGTAATTTTGTTTTCATGTAAATAAGTCATGAATGATTACTCATATTTTTGTAATTTTATGAGATATTTCATGCTAGTTGCCAAATGATGGTTCCCACATGTGTTAGGTGACTCACATGGGCTGCTAAGAGCTGATCATTGGAGTGTATATACCAATAGTACATACATCTAAAAGCTGTGTATTGTACGAGTACGAATACGGGTGCATACGAGTAGAATTGTTGATGAAACTGAACGAGGATGTAATTGTAAGCATTTTTGTTAAGTAGAAGTATTTTGATAAGTGTCTTGAAGTCTTTCAAAAGTGTATGAATACATATTAAAACACTACATGTATATACATTTTAACTGAGTCGTTAAGTCATCGTTAGTCGTTACATGTAAATGTTGTTTTGAAACCTTTAGGTTAACGATCTTGTTGAATGTTGTTAACCCATTGTTTATTATAACAAATGAGATTTTAAATTGTTATATTATCATGATATTATGATATATAATATATCTTAGTATGATATATATACAGTTAAATGTCGTTACAACGATAATCGTTACATATATGTCTCGTTTCGAAATCATTAAGTTAGTAGTCTTATTTTTACATATGTATTTCATTGTTAATATACTTAATAATATATTTAATTATCATTTAACATAATTAACCAAGTGTATCAATATCTTAATATGATTCATATGTACCTAGTAAGACGTTGTTATAACGATAATCGTTATATATATCGTTTTCGAGTTTCTTAAATTAATAGTCTCATTTTTATGTATATAACTCATTATTAAAATACCTAATGAGATACATACTTATAATAAAATCATGTTAACTATATATATAACCATATATATGTCATCGTATAGTTTTTACAAGTTTTAACGTTCGTGAATCACCGGTCAACTTGGGTGGTCAATTGTCTATATGAAACCTATTACAATTAATCAAGTCTTAATAAGTTTGATTGCTTAACATGTTGGAAACACTTAATCATGTAAATATTAATTTCATTTAATATATATAAACATGGAAAAGTTCGGGTCACTACAGTACCTACCAGTTAAATAAATTTCGTCCCGAAATTTTAAGCAGTTGGAGGTGTTGACGTATCTTCTAGAAATAAATGCGGGTATTTCTTCTTCATCTAATCTTCTCGTTCCCAGGTGAACTCAGGTCCTCTGCGAGCATTCCATCGAACCTTAACAATTGGTATCTTGTTTTGCTTAAGTCTTTTAACCTCACGATCCATTATTTCGACGGGTTCTTCGATGAATTGAAGTTTTTCGTTGATTTGAATTTCATCTAACGAAATAATGAGATCTTCTTTAGCAAAACATTTCTTCCAATTCGAGACGTGGAAAGTGTTATGTACAGCCGCGAGTTATTGAGGTAACTCAAGTCGGTAAGCTACTGGTCCGACACGATCAATAATCTTGAATGGTCCGATATACCTTGGATTTAATTTCCCTCGTTTACCAAATCGAACAACACCTTTCCAAGGTGCAACTTTAAGCATGACCATCTCTCCAATTTCAAATTCTATATCTTTTCTTTTAATGTCAGCGTAGCTCTTTTGTAGACTTTGGGCGGTTTTCAACCGTTGTTGAATTTGGATGATCTTCTCGGTAGTTTCTTGTATTATCTCCGGACCCGTAATCTGTCTATCCCCCACTTCACTCCAACAAATCGGAGACCTGCACTTTCTACCATAAAGTGCTTCAAACGACGCCATCTCAATGCTTGAATGGTAGTTGTTGTTGTAGGAAAATTCTACTAATGGTAGATGTCGATCCCAACTGTTTCCGAAATCAATAACACATGCTCGTAGCATGTCTTCAAGCGTTTGTATCGTCCTTTCGCTCTGCCCATCAGTTTGTGGGTGATAGGCAGTACTCATGTCTAGACGAGTTTCTAATGCTTGCTGTAATGTCTGCCAGAATCTTGAAATAAATCTGCCATCCCTATCAGAGATAATAGAGATTGGTATTCCATGTCTGGAGATGACTTCCTTCAAATACAGTCGTGCTAACTTCTCCATCTTGTCATCTTCTCTTATTGGCAGGAAGTGTGCTGATTTGGTGAGACGATCAACTATTACCCAAATAGTATCAAAACCACTTGCAGTCCTTGGCAATTTAGTGATGAAATCCATGGTAATGTTTTCCCATTTCCATTCCGGGATTTCGGGTTGTTGAAGTAGACCTGATGGTTTCTGATGCTCAGCTTTGACCTTAGAACACGTCAAACATTATCCTACGTATTTAGAAACATCAGCTTTCATACCCGGCCACCAAAAATGTTTCTTGAGATCCTTGTACATCTTCCCCATTCCAGGATGTATTGAGTATCTGGTTTTATGAGCTTCTCTAAGTACCATTTCTCTCATATCTCCAAATTTTGGTACCCAAATCCTTTCAGCCCTATACCGGGTTCCGTCTTCCCGAATATTAAGATACTTCTCCGATCCTTTGGGTATTTCATCCTTTAAATTTCCCTCTTTTAAAACTCCTTGTTGCGCCTCCTTTATTTGAGTAGTAAGGTTATTGTGAATCATTATATTCATAGATTTTACTCGAATGGGTTCTCTGTCCTTCCTGCTCAAGGCGTCGGCTACCACATTTGCCTTCCTCGGGTGGTAACGAATCTCAAAGTCGTAATCATTCAACAATTCAATCCACCTACGCTGCCTCATATTCAGTTGTTTCTGATTAAATATGTGTTGAAGACTTTTGTGGTCGGTATATATAATACTTTTGACCCCATATAAGTAGTGCCTCCAAGTCTTTAATGCAAAAACAACCGCGCCTAATTCCAAATCATGCGTCGTATAATTTTTTTCGTGAATCTTCAATTGTCTAGATGCATAAGCAATCACCTTCGTTCGTTGCATTAATACACAACCGAGACCTTGCTTTGATGCGTCACAATAAATCACAAAATCATCATTCCCTTCAGGCAATGACAATATAGGTGCCGTAGTTAGCTTTTTCTTCAATAACTGAAACGCTTTCTCTTGTTCATCCTTCCATTCAAATTTCTTCCCTTTATGCGTTAATGCAGTCAAGGGTTTTGCTATTCTGGAAAAGTCTTGGATGAACCTTCTGTAGTAACCAGCTAGTCCTAAAAACTGGCGTATGTGTTTCGGAGTTTTCGGAGTTTCCCACTTTTCAACAGTTTCTATCTTTGCCGGATCCACCTTAATACCTTCTTTGTTCACTATGTGACCGAGGAATTGAACTTCTTCCAACCAAAATGCACACTTTGAAAACTTAGCGTACAGTTTTTCTTTCCTCAATACTTCTAGCACTTTTCTCAAATGTTCTTCTTGCTCTTGATCATTCTTTGAGTAAATAAGTATGTCATCGATGAAAACAATGAAAAACTTGTCAAGATATGGCCCACACACTCGGTTCATAAGGTCCATGAACTCAGTTGGTGCGTTAGTCAATCCAAACGGCATAACCATAAACTCGTAATGACCATAACGCGTCCTAAAAGCAGTTTTTGGAATATCATCCTCCTTTACTCGCATTTGATAATATCCAGAACGTAAATCGATCTTCGAATAAACCGACGAGCCTTGTATTTGATCAAATAAGTCGTTAATTCTCGGCAGTGGATAACGGTTTTTGATGGTAAGTTTGTTCAACTCTCTGTAGTCAATACACAACCTAAATGTACCATCCTTCTTCTTGACAAACAAAACAGGAGCTCCCCATGGTGATGTGCTTGGTCGAATGAAACCACGTTCTAATAGTTCTTTCAGTTGGCTTTGCAGTTCTTTCATCTCGCTGGGTGCGAGTCTATAAGGAGCACGAGCTATTGGTGCAGCTCCTGGTACAAGATCTATTTGAAATTCAACAGATTGATGTGGAGGTAATCCCGGTAATTCTTTCGGAAATACATCGGGAAATTCTTTTGCGACGGGAACATCATTGATGCTCTTTTCTTCAGTTTGTACTTTCTCGACGTGTGCTAGAACAGCATAGCAACCTTTTCTTATTAGTTTTTGTGCCTTCAAATTACTAATAAGATGTAGCTTCATGTTGCCCTTTTCTCCGTACACCATTAAGGGTTCTCCTTCTTCTCGTACAATGCGAATTGCATTTTTATAACATACGATCTCTGCTTTCACCTTCTTCAGCCAGTCCATGCCAACTATTACATCAAAACTCCCTAACTCTACTGGTATCAAATCAATCTTAAATATTTCGCTACCCAGTTTAATTTCTCGATTCCGGCATATATTATCTGCTGAAATTAATTTACCGTTTGCTAATTCGAGTAAAAATTTACTATCCAACGGCGTCAATGGACAACTTAATTTAGCACAAAAATCTGTACTCATATAGCTTCTATCCGCACCCGAATCAAATAAAACGTAAGCAGATTTATTGTCAATAAGAAACGTACCCGTAACAAGCTCCGGGTCTTCCTGTGCCTCTGCCGCATTAATATTGAAAACTCTTCCGCGGCCTTGTCCATTCGTGTTCTCCTGGTTCGGGCAATTTCTAATAATGTGGCCCGGTTTTCCACATTTATAACAAACTACATTGGCATAACTTGCTCCGACAGTACTTGCTCCGCCATTACTCGTTCCGACACCATTTGTTCCTTTCGTTCTGTTAACTCCTGGTCCGTAGACCTCACACTTCGCAGCGCTATGACCATTTCTTTTACACTTGTTGCAAAATTTGGTGCAGAACGCCGAGTGATACTTTTCACACCTTTGGCATAGCTGCTTCTGATTGTTGTTATTGTTGCGGTTGTTATTGTTGTTGGGATGATTGTTGTAGTTGTTGTTGTTGTTGTTGTTGTTGTTGTTGTTGTTGTTGTTGTTGTTGTTGTTGTTGTTGTTATTGGGCCGTTTGTTGTAGTTGCGATTGATGTTGCGATTGTTGGGATAATTGTTGCGATTATTATTGTAATTGCTGTTGTTGTTGTATTGGTGATTCTTATCACCGTTTTCCTCCCACTTTCTTTTGACTTGCTTCACATTGGCCTCTTCAGCCGTCTGTTCTTTAATTCTTTCCTCAATCTGGTTCACTAGTTTGTGAGCCATTCTACATGCCTGTTGTATGGAGGCGGGCTCGTGTGAACTTATATCTTCTTGGATTCTTTCCGGTAATCCTTTCACAAACGCGTCGATCTTCTCTTCCTCATCTTCGAACGCTCCCGGACACAATAGGCACAATTCTGTGAATCGTCTTTCGTACGTGGTAATATCAAATCCTTGGGTTCGTAACCCTCTAAGTTCTGTCTTGAGCTTATTGACCTCGGTTCTGGGACGGTACTTCTCGTTCATCAAGTGCTTGAATGCTGACCACGGTAGTGCGTACGCATCATCTTGTCCCACTTGCTCTAGATAGGTATTCCACCATGTTAACGCAGAACCTGTGAAAGTATGCGTAGCGTACTTCACTTTGTCCTCTTCAGTACACTTACTTATGGCAAACACCGATTCGACCTTCTCGGTCCACCGTTTCAATCTGATCGGTCCTTCGGTTCCATCAAATTCCAAAGGTTTGGAGGCAGTGAATTCTTTGTAGGTGCATCCTACACAATTTCCTGTACTGCTAGATCCAAGGTTATTGTTGGTATGTAGCGCAGCCTGTACTGCGGCTATGTTTGAAGCTAGAAAAGTACGGAATTCCTCTTCATTCATATTCACGGTGTGTCGAGTAGTCGGTGCCATTTCCTTCAAAATAGTCAAATGGAACAAGTTAATCATACAGAATATTAAGAGTAGTTAATAGTATTTCGTAGCATAATATGAACTCATTTATAAAAGCTTTTTCTTCATATTAGCGTTTTATAAGTTTAAATTCGGGTAGTACCTGTGATGACCCGGGAATTTCCGATCAAATTTAAACTTTAATCTTTATATGCTTCCGACATGATAATCAAAAATCTGTAATGTTGAGTCTAGAAAGTTTGAAATCTATATTCAGATAATCAGTTACCCTTTAACCATGCCTGGCGATTCACGGACAATTAATTATAAATAGATATGTGCGTATGTATATATAAATAATAATTCGAAATATAATTTGAAGTATTATATGTTGTTATTATTAAAAATTAATAAAATAAAAATAGGATATTATATTAATTATTACTTAAAATATATAAAGAAAGTATATTAAAAATAAATATTAAATGATTGTAATACTCATTTAATGATCCGATTGATATTAGGCAAGTTAAATTTAAACCTATGTAATTTTAAAATAAACGGTGATACGAAAAATAGTTTTATAAATTTTAGGCTTATTAATAATATATTTAGATGTTGTTTGTCAAATTTTAAAACTTTTTATATTTTGTTTTGGGATTGGGAGTGATTAATTAATGTATTTTTATTTAATAGTTAGTGACCAAAGTTTATACTCTACTGACTGAAATAATTAAAGAAACTTAATATTAAAATTTGAGATTTTTCTAAGGACTTTTATCCGTCACTGATTAACAACGGACCCTGATATATACCCAATGGAAGTGTCGGCAGTCTAATGTCCACACCTTTTTAGTTGTAACCACGTTTTTTATTCTAATGATTCAAAAGAGGTACACAATTAATATTATATATTCCATATGCAAGAATATAGTGACACACTACTAAGTTTTTCCTTTAACAAATTTCACTAACCATACATTCAACCATGGATGTTCCTACGACAACCATCTCAACCATCAAACCATTGCTGCCACTACCTTAACACCTTACATCACCACCACGAGAACCAACTCCGGCCACTCTCTCTCATCCTATCTATATCTCACATCTAATTCCGTTTATTCTTCTGGTTATACCGTGAACGAACACCATCTCTTGGACACCCCTAAAACTGCAGCTCATAATCATCCACAACTCGAACCCGGTTTAAACCGCTGCTGCACTTATGGTTCCTGTTTACTATGATCATCACCACCGTAACCACAGTCATCACAACCTCATTATGAACAACCAATAACCCCATAACCACCATGAATCACCCTACAAACCGTCACCCACTTCACCACCCAACCACCTTCCAATATCACCATCTACATATAACCATTTTTGAAGAACATACCACCCATCTCCGAACCACTTTCACCATGAACCCACTTGGTTATCACCCCAAAAACACACACACTTATTGTTAATACCACTGTTATTATATAGTGATGATCAAATCATATCAACACTTATCATAGAATAATGTTACCTTTCATCGTAATTTTTTCCTGGTACGAAAAACAAGATCCATGAACCACAGCCCATCGAGCCATCTGTTTTGCTAATAGTACTTGTGTTCCGGCTAACAAGTCATTACAAAATGCTACCCAAGAACCACCAATTCATCTTCATAAGCCATCTCTTAACTGCTGCTCGATTTTCTCCTGTTTTCCATCCGAAAATATTAGCCAAAACGAAACCTGACTGCTGCTGTATAGGTTCCTGTCTTTATATTTTTTTTTAAAAAAGAGATAGACATTAAGGATAATGATGATGTGGTGATCGAAAGTAGCAATGAATATATTAAAAGGGATAGTGTTTTAGTCAATGATTAATTAAAGAACCAAAAACCCTACCATGTTCTCTTGTCGACATGATATCTCAGCTATGCGATGTTAATTACTCATTAACGGACCATTGATTGGGCTTGAAAGAGACTTGAGCTGTGTATTGTGGGTGTAGTTGAACCGAGAGTTAACTCAAAACGTGTTGGGCCGCGTTTATTTAGTTATATTTTTTTAGGCCGAATGAATTGTTGAATGCATTTGGTTAAATTGAGCCGAGCCAAACAATTGTTACTTGGGCCAGATTAGGAAAGTGAAGAAAGGAATCAGAAGAAATTAAATAAACGGGTTATGTATATTAGGATAGGGATTTAATCAGGAAAATACAAATGGTGTAATGGTTTAGGGTGCGTGTTGGGTTAGCAAGTAGTCTAGGGTTCGATCCTGGTTCCTATCAATTTTTTTGGGAAAAGCTCTTGAGGTAGTTTCATTATCAAGATTATTATTATTAATTTTCATTATTATTATTATTAAATATGTTATGTTAATGTTAGTTATGGTGAACAAAAATAATAAAATTATGAATGTTACTATCTTTATTATTATAAGTATCATTATTAAAATTTTAGAAGTTTCATTAAATAAGTATTATTATTATTGTTAATATTATTATTTTTGTTATTATTATGATTAGAATGGAATTAGTATTACTATCAAAATAACACCAATAAATATTATTATTATTATTAAGATTATTATTAAGTATTATCATTATTACTCTAAGTATTATTATCATCATTATCGTTATAAAATATGACTCTTTTATTAATATTAACCTTATTACTATATGTACAACTTAGATATATAAATATATAAAAAATATTATTATAACTATATTAAAAAGATATAAATCTTAATACGTCATAAAATATATACTGTTCACTGTTATTATATGTAATAATATTATTTGATATATAAATAATTGATATAGGTTCGTGAATCCGAGGCCAACCCTATACTTGTTCAATGTCGTTCTATGTATTTTTACTACAAAATACATTATGTGAGTTTCATTTGCTCCCTTTTTACTCATTACATTTTTAGGCTGAGAATACATGTGATGTGTCAAGACGTAACCTTTAAAATGTAGACAATATGCTTAATAATTAACACATAATACAGGCAACTAAAACCCGATCATGTAGTAACTAGCAAGTAAATTGACCAGTTCGATCCACAGGGAGAAGTTTGTTTAAATGATTTTACCACGATTAATTATTCTAAAAAGGGGGTTTATATTTGAAGTTGTGTTTTTGTTTAACGAAACAGTAAATAAATATAATGAATGACAATAATGAGAATGCGGTGTTTACTTCTATGCTTGATAGATGACAGGGATTGTTCTTTTATAATTAAAACCGTTATGCGATAGTTACAAAAGAGTAGTTTATATCAATTTCACAATATCTATAAACTTAAGAACTATGTTTAATCAACAGGATTCTTTCTTGGTTAAATTCACATAAAACCTAGTTTACTAAGATCACTCTAAGTAAACTACATGATTGTAAAACCTAAATATCATCCAATTACCATCCTATATTCACATATAGGTGTCTAGATCACTAGGTGTTGAAGTACAAATTATAGCCTTTGATAAATTCACATAAATCAAGTCATAACTCGTATAATTGAACTAGAATATAAAGATAGTTACAACAATGGATCTCTTGAAAGAACATGGTGATTTAGATTGATTAACTAACTAGATTCAACCCGGTTAAACTCACGTGAAACCATAATTACAACAATCACTTGAGGTAATTTCATAACTATGTTGCTTTGGAACTTATTCAATTACCGAATTAAACACATAACAAAATCACTTAAGTGTATGTATCTAATCGTCTAGATTACTAAATGTATTGAAGTATAGATTGTTTTCCTAGTTAACTCACATTAATAGGTTGCAATCTATATAATTGAAGTAATGATCTAAACATGCATAACAATGGTTCTTACGGTTGAACTAGATAATTAAATCAATCAAACATATGTATAACTAGCATAACATCAAAGTATAGAACAATCCCAAGCCATAAATCTTACATTGAAGCAAACACACAAGGCTTTTAGCCTAAGATAATCATAGTAGAACTAATAAAATAGTAAATACAAGTTGAATTCATGTTAAAAAGATATAGAACAATAGTACCAATTGCGATAAACGATCCTAGCTTAATATTGATGTTGAAAGAGTGGAGATTAACTTGCAGCCTTCCTTGGACCATGAAAATCATCTTAAAACTGGGGGAGAACGTAGTGGTGAAGGTCCTTTAAGTAAGTAACCATTTGCTTCATTAAATAGCCTCAAAAGTTAGGTATTTTGGCCAGAAAGTGACCAGATGCGCCGCATCTCTTTGGGATGCGCCGCATCTCTTTACGTTTAGTAGATTCCAGCTTGATTCTGCACTTAGGACTGTCGGCAGGGGGTCAGATGCGCCGCATCTGGGATAGATGCGCCAGATGCGGCGCATCTGTTGCTATTTTGGCCCAGAAGTCTTCATGCTCCGCATCTGAAACTGTCAGGAGTTATTTGGTGTAAAGATGCGCCGCATCTAAGAGAGATGCGCCGCATTTGGACCTGTTTCAGTGGTTTCGGGCTGTTTTACACATTCGATCTTCGTTTTAACTCTGTTTTCGCTGTTGGTCTTCATTTATTCATTCACAATGGACTTTTTACAAATGTACATGAATTACAATACATACGTATAACAATTACATACAAATGGAACAACATTGGATCGAAATAACGACAATAAACATGTATAATTTTGGCGTTATCAAAATCTCCATACTTAAACCTTGCTTGTCCTCAAGCAAGACTTACAAGAAATCGAAATTTACTACAGTAAACACACTTATTTAAATGAGAACACAAAAAAAAATGGGACTCACACTCTCTCGATATAATACACAAGACACACAAGTTATTTAGTAACACAATAACTCACGCTATATGGAAATCACACCCGGGTCACAATATATACACACTCACACTTATTTCACACACGAATCAAACTCACGCGTTTTGAGTACACACACCTTTGGAGTACACACGCGAAATGAAATCACTCCAAAGTCGAAAGGTGGGTTTTAAAGTCCACATTTCTTGAAAATTTGGATCCTTAGGGAAATTAGGACCTTTGCTAAAAACCTTTTATGTTTTGAAAATTATTCATGTTAGTTTTTACACTAATCAAGTTTTCCGGTTTTAACCTCAAAGTCCGGTTGAGGGTAACTGAAAACCGAAGCCTCAGTCGGCGCTTAGCAAGCTACTCGCCCCCATGATTGAAGTATCATGGAACTTGAAACCGGATGTCCTAAAAATGGTTTTACACAATATAGTTCATAAAATAGCATAAGTTTTAGAAGAAACTATATCATGTCCAAATATCATCGGTGAACCATGAGTTTGCACACCTCAATTTGTTATGGCATATGTATGTTAACCGCGGTCAACATAGATGCGGTTGATCTTTACGGAGATCATCCATCTGGGGATTAGATTCATTAGTCTTAAAAGCTAATTTGCACTGTGCCCCCCCATTGTACGAGACAGATCCATCTCATGGTTAGGATAAGTCTGACCACCAAAAACCCTGTTTGATGCTGAGGTGAGGTGGATTTCCAGCCGATGATAGAGATGACTTTTCAAGATTTTTCGTCAACCTACAGCTGTTCTGGACTACGACTTCTAACATAAGTTAGCAAGTGTGTCATATTGGAAGACTTGACTTCCATCACAATCATTACATGGATGAGCATTGGATTAGATTGTTAGAATAACAAATTACTTGATGACTTTTATTTCATCCAGAATGTGGTATAGCATGATGATTATATCTTTTATATGACAAACTCAATCATTTGGTTGTTTCTTAATTTGTTTTGTGATAATAATTTCGGTGTATACACCTAGTTTTAAAATCTACAAATTTTAAACAAAATTTGAATTTATGAAGATAAAAGTTTAAAAATTTTCACCATTTTAGCCTTTTTAACTAAAATCAAAAACCCGAAAGAATTTATAACTTCCTCCCCACACTTGAATTCATGTATCGTCCTCGTTACATGAAATCAGAAAAATTTAAATTCAAGAGGGTCAAAGAGTGTAAGAGAGTTTATTACTTTCAAGGTTTAAAACCGAAGTTCATTGGATGATGGCGCTGAACTGAATGCCAGCATAAGAACATCATCCGCTTCTTGCAACCACAAAACAATCACCAATCAAGTATGTGCTGAACTTACTGCCAGTCTTTGTAAAAATACAGCATATAGCACAATGCTCACCTGTAGCAATTCAAACAAAGGTACCATACGATTCACACAAATAAATGGGGGTGTACTCCATGTACTAAAAACCCCACTTACAATTATCTAAATTATTCAAATCACAATTATCCAAAATATTATCTAGTTATTACACACCAAACTTGAAAAGAAATTGTTTTTGAAATAAACCAACATCAACCAAACCTGTCACACATCAGGAAAAATTACGTCATCCTCAGAAAAATCCACAAAATGAGTTACTTGGGCCAACTCCACCTTCGCTTTGATTTCCCGCGTCGTCGTCCTGAAATATTGAGGGGTTGTACCCCTGATAAGTTCCTTGAGCAGGGACGACCGCAATGTCTTCAGTAGGCGGGTTAGGAGGAGGAGGATAAGGCGCAGGATATGGATCACCCATTCGAACCCAAGGATCGTATGCAGGCCAAGGAGAGGGGGTATAGTTAGCGGGATCTGCAGCGTATGACACTGCCTGTTCATGTATCCAATTAAGCTGATTTTGCTGCCCTGCTTGAGTATACCATGTTCGATCATTCGCAACATCAATGTAATGTTGCATCTCCCTGTTACCTGCATCGTAGTGATCAATTACCCTTTGGGTGTTTTGATCACTATGGAGTCGCATATCTGAAAACTGGCGCGCCATGTAAGCCTCCCAATCATTTTCCGGACCCGAACTACTTCCAACATTCGGCTGTGGATCTGGTTGCTGTTGGGGTTGTTCTGGTTGCCTGTTCACGGGATCCTCATACCTAGTTAGAAGGCCGTTCGACCCTCTCATCAAAATGTTCGCCCTTGTATAACTCACTCTATCAAAGGCAATCATATGTTTCTCCTTTAACCCACTTGTGTTGATTCGAAAATGTTCGGCAATCCTGGTTACAAAATGGCTGCCCATGATTGGTGTAATCTTTTTCCTTTCTTCGAGGAGGAAAGTGAGAATCATTCGCGGGATATGAACATGGGAGTGATCCATTATTGCATGAATGTACCATATATCCAAGTTGGTGACTTTTTCACTACTGTCTTTTCGACAGTTTATGGTACTTGAAATGAATCGTTGGACGCATCGGTGCTCGTAGGTACGTAGCTTGCTACAAGTCTGCTTGCTTGCACTATATGCGGTATTGCTCATGTCCACCCATGCTTCTGAATGATTAAAAGAAGAAACATAGTATATACACTGATTAAAGTAATTTTGCATCAGTTGATGTGGCAACCCTTCGTAAATATCCAACGCCTTCACAAATTGCAGCAGCGTTAATGTCCTGTCTTGCCCTCCAAGACGAAATCTCATAAATGTACCCGATGTTGGTGACGTGTAATCAACCCTAAGTGAACCAACGAATTCTTTGACTAAAAGTGGATACACTTTTTCTTGCCTTCTGAACAGGTTTTCCCAAGCATATATTCGATGGCCGTGATACGTAACTCGGAAAAGGTTTCGAAAATTTTGATATTCGCCGGCTTCCTCTAATGGTGTCCAATCGATATATTTCCCCGGATATACATCTTTGTGAAGAAGTGCCTTCATTCGTTCATGGTATTCCGGATGCCTCAAAACTGCATTGATCCATGGATCCGGAGTGGTTAATCCACGGACATTTAACTGCCGGTTATCAATATCCATTTCTTCCTCTTCAGCAGCATATTCTTCTTCACTTGTATCCTCATCTACAATTGCTGGGGCTTTTTGCTTCTTTGATTTAGGGTTTGATGATGATGCTCTAGTCTACAAAAACACAACAAAACCAAACAAACAAAATAACAAACCAAGTTGATTAGCGTTAAAGAATTTCAAAACATCTTTCATATTGTACCTAGCGAAAACCATGTGGATATGTTAAGTTTCAATTAAATCTCAATGTTTATGTTAACCAATATCTTAACATGGTATGAACTATTTTCACTCTTAGCAAACATGAACTAGTATGCCAATTGATTCAAACCACTTTACAAGTATAATCATACATAGCATGCTTCATTTCACCAAATACTTGCAATGTCATAACATATGAAACCATAGGCATTCATCAAAAAGCATGTTAAACAAAATGCAATCAATGGTTTTCATACATTTAGAACATTAAATTCATCTCAAGTCAACAACTTCATCAAAATGGTTAATCATATAATCCTTAACTTATATAATAATTACTTTCAAATCGAAATAACACCAAGTGATAATGCTAAAAACGAACATATATTTCATAGCATTATTCCTCAAGAAAGACAAGCTTTTAGTTGCAATTGTTCTATTTACAAGTGATATTCGTTTAAATAATAGAAGGTGAAGACAAAAGACAGATTCGACGAATTGAAGACGCAAACGACCAAAAAGCTCAAAAGTACAAAAGACAATCAAAGAGGTTCCAATTATTGATAAGAAACGTCTCGAAATTACAAGAGTACAAGATTCAAAACGCAAAGTACAAGATATTAAATTATACGCAAGGACGTTCGAAAATCCGGAACCGGGACCAGAGTCAACTCTCAACGCTCGACGCAACGGACTAAAAATTACAAGTTAACTATGCACATAAATATAATATAATATTTAAATAATTCTTATAATTATTTAATATATTATATTTATTTAAAACCGTCGATAAACAAAGAGCCAAACTCCTCTGAGCTGTAATTTCAAACTCCGCGACTCGCGGAGTTTGAAGGCAAAATTGGCCGCGAGTCGCGGACCCCCAAAATGAGAAACTGCCTATAAAGCCAACCGAATTCTGAGCATTTTTCATAATCTTTCTTCTCCTCATTCATACGTAAAATATATATATATATATATTTATAATTTATATTTTAATTTTAATTATAATTCTAATAATAAGGGTATGTTAGCGAATGTTGTAAGGTTGTAAGTCGAAATTCTGTCCGTGTAACGCTACGCTATTTTTAATCATTGTAAGTTATGTTCAACCTTTTTATATTAATGTCTTGTAGCTAAGTTATTATTATGCTTATTTAATCCGAAGTAATCATGATGTTGGGCTAATTACTAAAATTGGGTAATTGGACTTTATACCATAATTGGGGTTTGGACAAAAGAACGACACTTGTGGAAATTAGACTATGGGCTATTAATGGGCTTTATATTTGTTTAACTAAATGATAGTTTGTTAATGTTAATATAAAGATTTACAATTGGGCGTCCCTATAAATTACCATATACACTCGATCGGACACGATGGGCGGGGTATTTATATGTACGAATAATCGTTCATTTAACCGGACACGGGAATGGATTAATAGCCACTAGAATAATTAAAACAGGGGTGAAATTATGTACAAGGACACTTGGTATAATTGATAACAAAATATTAAAATCTTGGGTTACACTCAGTCGACATCCTGGTGTAATTATTAAACAGAGTATTAAAATCTTGTTACAGTTTAAGTCCCCAATTAGTTAGAATATTTAACTTCGGGTATAAGGATAATTTGACGAGGACACTCGCACTTTATATTTATGACTGATGGACTGTTATGGACAAAAACCAGACGGACATATTAAATAATCCAGGACAAAGGACAATTAACCCATGGGCATAAAACTAAAATCAACACGTCAAACATCATGATTACGGAAGTTTAAATAAGCATAATTCTTTTATTTCATATTTAATTTCCTTTATTTTATATTTAATTGCACTTCTAATTATCGCATTTTTATTGTTATTGTATTTAATTGCACTTTTAATTATCGTACTTTTTAATTATCGCAAGTTTATTTTATCGCACTTTTATTATTCGCAATTTCATTATCGTTATTTACTTTATGCTTTAATTTAAGTCTTGTATTTATTTTTAATATTTTACATTTGGTTTTAACTGCGACTAAAGTTTTAAAATCGACAAACCGATCATTAAACGGTAAAAACCCCCCATTTATAATAATAATATTACTTATATATATATATTTGTATTTTTATAAAAGTAAACTAATATAGCGTTAAGCTTTGTTTAAAAAGATTCCTTGTGGAACGAACCGGACTTACTAAAAACTACACTATTGTACGATTAGGTACACTGCATATAAGTGTTGTAGCAAGGTTTAAGTATATCCATTCTATAAATAAATAAATATCTTGTGTAAAATTGTATCGTATTTAATAGTATTTTCTGTAAAAATATAAGCTATTTTATATACTACCCCGCTGCACATCAAGTATTTTTGGCGCCGCTGCTGGGGAGTCTCTTAAAAGCCGGAAGCGCAACGCTAATATAAAAAAAAAAAATTATATATTTTTAAGAGTTTGTTAAAAGTTTTATAAGTTTCTTTATTTTTATTTTATAAAAATATAAGTTTTATTTAAGTATTTTGTTTTTTTATTTAAAACATAAAATCAAAAACCGAAAAAAAAAATATATATATAAATCTAGTTTTAAGATTTTTATAAAATTATAAAATATTTCTATTTTAGTTTTTAGATATAATTTTTTATTATATAAATAATTTTATTAAAACAGAAAATATAAAACAAATAAAAAAAAAACGCGTAAATTAAAACTGATCCAGAGTTGAAAACTGGAACCCCGCGACTCGCGGGGTTTTCTACTTTAAATACCGCAACTCGCGGAGTAATCCTGACACGCTGACAGAAACCCTAAACTGAATTAATTACGGGGTAATTAATTATTATTATTATTATTTAACCCTAATTATTATTATTATTATAATTAGTTTTATTTTAACTTTTACTTTTTATTTAATTTATGTATTTAGTATTAATTAGTTTTATTAAATTGTAAAATTAATAGTTTTAATAAATAAATAATATAAAAATAATATTTTTATAAAAATTGTAATTTTTACAACTTTTTGTATATTTTTATATTTTGTTCCTTTTTAATCCTTTTAGCGTAATATTTGTATTTTTAGCTCATATTTAGTTTTAAACTTAGATTTTGCCATAGTTATTTTTACTTCTAGATTTTTAGGCTTTGCCGTAAAATTCCTTAAGTGCTTTTTCTTTAGACTAAGATTTAGGTGCTTTAGAATTTTGCGACGCCTTTTTAAGTTTTAGTTTCTTTTTAAGTTATTTCCATTTGGGATATAGTTTTTCCTGTAACCTTTAATATTTTTAGACACCTTTTACTATGTACCAATTATCATTCCAATTAGTAATCTCAATTTGCGATTATAATTTTAAGTTAGTTGTAGTAATAAGGTTAGGTTAGTCAAGTATTTTTAAGTTTTATAAGTTTCTTTAATTTTTCCGTCACCTTTTATTTTTCAACCATTTTTCTTTTTCGACCTTTTTCGACGAACTCTTTTTCTTTCTTATTTCTCGCTATTCTAGTTTTAGGACATAGATTTTTATTCTACTTCTTATCTTAATTTCTTAAAATTACGAAAATTTATTTTAAGTGGTTAAATTAATAGACATCAAAATTTTCTGGTTCGTAGTAATAGTTGGATTTGTACGTGGACCGGGTTATTGGAGCCAAACAGTCCTCAATTATATTGAGACCAAACGAATCCTGCCCCTCTGCTGCATCTTTTGGCTATTCGAAACGTGGGCAAAATCAGAAAAGTCTATTAATTGGATAACTTATTATAATTTTTCTTTCCTTTTAAAAACTAATAGGATATTCAGTGAATGCACCGAGCAAGACGATCACCACCTTTTGTACGTTCACCACCTGTAACTAGATCAAGACATTTAGCAAATATAACCGCCATTGATTTTTCTTTAGAATCGTCATCCAGTCGACCAAGTACTTCAGTTCAAATTTCCGATAATCGATTTTTTGAACCCGACCTCACAATTGAGAATCCGGAGAATATTCAGGAACGGTTCGTAGATCCTGAACCATTAAACTTTCCTCAGGAACCACCAATCATTCAAACAGAGATTGTTGAGGAACGAACCATTAAATCAGAATCCTCTAGTGATTCCGATTCAACAAATTCAATTATGGAGAATCTGGAACCTTTAAGTATGGAAGACCGAATGAGAGCTAAACGCACTGGCCAAGGTCACGCAATTACTCATCCAGACATTAATGCGCCAGATTATGAAATCAAAGGACAAATTCTACACATGGTGACTAATCAATGCCAATTTAGTGGTGCACCGAAGGAAGATCCAAATGAACATCTACGTACCTTTAATAGGATCTGCACACTATTTAAAATCCGAGAAGTGGAGGATGAACAGATATATCTCATGTTATTTCCCTGGACTTTAAAGGGAGAAGCCAAAGATTGGTTGGAATCGTTACCTGAAGGGGCGATCGATACATGGGATGTTTTAGTTGAAAAATTTCTTAAACAATTCTTTCCTGCATCTAAAGCCATAAGACTTCAAGCAGAAATTGTTACGTTTACACAGAAACCGAATGAAACTCTATATGAGGCGTGGACTAGATTTGGAAAGTTATTAAGAGGATGTCCGTAACATGGTTTAGACACCTGTCAAATAGTACAAATATTCAACCAAGGATGCGACATCACTACAAGAAAAGACATAGATATAGCAGCTGGTGGTTCTATTATGAAGAAAACCGAAACTGATGCTTACAAAATTATTGATAACACTGCTTCCCACTCACATGAGTGGCACCAAGAAAAAGATATCATTAGATCATCTAAAGCAGCTAGAGCCGATTCTAGCCATGACTTAGATTCCATTTCCGCAAAGATAGATGCTGTCGAGAGACGAATGGAAAAGATGACTAAAGATATTCACTCAATACGAATTAGTTGTGAGCAGTGTGGAGGACCACATTTGACAAAAGATTGTCTCAGTATTGAATTAACAATGGAACAAAGAGAGAATATTTCATACATAAACCAAAGGCCTGGAAATAATTATCAGAATAATTATCAACCGCCAAGACCAATTTACAATCAAAACCAGAGTTATAACCGAAATATTCCATACAACAACCAACAAGGTCCTAGCAATCAACAAGTATCCAATAATACTTACAATCAGCAAAGACCTAATTTTCAAAACAAACCACCACAACAAACCGATGATAAAAAGCCGAATTTAGAAGATATGATGACAAAGCTAGTTGAAACTCAAACACAGTTTTTCACATCTCAGAAACAAACCAATGAACAAAATGCTCAAGCATTTAGAAATCAACAAGCTTCTATTCAAAATCTGGAACAAGAAGTAAGTAACCTAGCAAGGTTAATAGGTGAAAGAAAACCGGGAAGTCTACCTAGTGATACAAATGCTAACCCCCGAAATGAAACAGCTAAAGCTATTACCACAAGAAGTGGTACAACGCTTAAACCACCGGAAATACATGTAACTTCTGATGAAGCTATTCCTACTCCACAAGAACCACAACCTGATCAAGATAAGGAAAAAGAACCGGTAGTTGAAAAGGTTAATGAAGATAACACAGTTAAGGCTAAACCTTATGTTAAACCATACCAACCACCACTTCCTTACCCGAGTAAAATGAAGAAAGAGAAACTTGAAGCCGAGCAATCCAAATTCTTGGATATGTTTAAACAGATAAATGTAAATCTTCCTTTCATTGATGTGATTTCAGGAATGCCTAGATATGCTAAATTCTTGAAAGATCTAATCTCAAATAGAAAGAAAATGGAAGAACTCTCGGCTGTTACTATGAATGCTAATTGTTCAGCAGTGCTGTTGAATAAGATACCAGAAAAACTATCTGATCCAGGAAGTTTCACAATTCCATGTTTTCTGGGTAGTCTTAGTTCAATAGAAGCATTGGCAGACTTAGGTGCTAGTATAAATCTAATGCCGTATTCACTATACACTAAACTAGACCTTGGAGAATTGAAACCAACAAGAATAAGCATACAACTAGCCGATAGATCAATAAAATATCCTAGAAGGATAATGGAGAACATACTAGTTAAAGTTGGTACTTTAGTATTTCCAGTAGATTTTGTTGTTCTGGACATGGAAGAAGATTCTCAAGTTCCTCTCATATTAGGAAGACCATTCTTAAACACGGCTAAAGCAATGATAGACGTGTTCGGTAAGAAATTGACCCTAAGTATAGAGGATGAGAGTGTTACCTTTTCAGTTTATAGAGCAATGCAACAACCACAATCTGCAGATGATACATGTTATTATATTCAAACTATAGATGCACATGCAGAATTATTAGAAGAATTTCCAGAATTACAAGGAACAGGAGAATGTTCTTTAGGAGAAGGTAATGAACCAATTGATGAAGCTGAAATGTTAGCTACACTTATAGCTAATGGATATGAACCAACAAAAGAAGAAATTCAAATGCTAAAAGAAGAAGACAGATATCGATATAAATCATCAATAGAAGAACCACCGAAATTAGAGTTAAAGCCACTTCCAAACCATTTGGAATACGCTTATTTACATGGTGAATCTGAATTACCTGTAATAATATCGTCTTCTCTTACTGAAAATGAGAAATCACAACTCATTTCTGTGTTGAAAGCTCATAAACCAGCCATTGCATGGAAGATTCATGATATTAAAGGAATAAGTCCTTCGTATTGCACACATAAAATCCTTATGGAAGAAGGTCATAAAACGTATGTGCAACGCCAACGAAGACTAAATCCTAATATGCAAGATGTAGTTAAGAAAGAGATTATTAAACTGCTAGATGCAGGTTTAATTTATCCAATTTCTGATAGTTCATGGGTAAGCCCAGTTCAATGCGTGCCTAAGAAGGGTGGCATGACTGTCATTACAAATGAGAAAAATGAGCTTATTCCTACTAGGACTGTAACAGGATGGCGTGTATGTATTGATTATAGAAAATTAAATGACGCCACCAGAAAAGATCACTTTCCCTTACCTTTCATAGATCAAATGTTGGAAAGATTAGCCGGAAACAGTTACTATTGTTTTCTAGATGGATTTTCCGGATATTTTCAAATTCCAATAGCACCCGAAGATCAAGAGAAAACCACATTCACGTGCCCTTATGGTACTTTTGCTTACAAACGCATGCCATTTGGACTTTGCAACGCCCCAGCAACCTTTCAAAGGTGTATGATGGCGATTTTTCACGACATGATAGAAGAATGCATGGAAGTATTCATGGATGACTTTTCAGTCTTCGGTGATACATTTAAATCATGTCTAGTTAATCTGGAACGAATTCTAATTAGATGCGAACAGTCAAATCTAGTTCTTAATTGGGAGAAATGCCATTTCATGGTTAAAGAAGGCATCGTTCTTGGTCATAAAATTTCAAAAGAAGGAATTGAAGTGGATAGAGCTAAAGTAGATGTAATTGCTAAACTTCCACATCCCACCAATGTTAGAGGAGTTAGGAGTTTTCTAGGGCATGCCGGTTTTTACCGACGTTTCATAAAAGATTTTTCAAAAATTGCCACTCCTATGAATAAACTCCTAGAAAAGGATGCTCCATTCATCTTTTTAGATGAGTGTATCAAATCTTTTAATATTCTTAAAGAGAAACTCACTAATGCGCCGATCATGATAACACCAAATTGGAATCTACCATTTGAACTAATGTGCGATGCAAGTGATTTTGCAATGGGAGCCGTTTTAGGACAAAGGATTGAAAAACGATTTCAACCTATATATTATGCTAGTAAGACGTTACAAGGAGCACAAACGAACTATACAACTACTGAAAAAGAACTCCTTGCTATTGTCTTTGCTTTTGACAAATTTCGATCATATCTCGTTCTAGCAAAAACGGTGGTCTATACCGACCATTCTGCTCTTAGATACCTATTTTCAAAACAAGATGCTAAACCAAGATTAATCCGTTGGATCTTACTCTTACAAGAGTTTGATATTGAAATCCGAGATAAAAGAGGAGCAGAAAATCTCGCCGCTGATCATCTTTCTCGTCTTGAAAATCCTGAGTTAGAAGTTCTAAATGAATCGGCCATACAAGACAACTTTCCTGATGAATATCTATTGAAGATAGATTATAAAGAAATTCCATGGTTTGCAGACTATGCAAACTGCTTAGTTTGTGGATTCCTTGAAAAAGGATTATCGTACCAAAGACGAAAGAAATTCTTCAGTGATATAAAACACTATTTCTGGGAAGATCCACATTTGTTTAAAAGTTGTCCCGATGGAATAATACGCCGATGTGTATTTGGAGATGAAGCTAGTAAAATATTAAACCATTGTCACACAGGACCAACAGGAGGGCATTATGGGCCTCAACTAACAGCAAGAAAAGTTTATGATGCTGGATTCTATTGGCCTACAATTTACAAAGATGCACACCTTCTTTGCAAATCCTGTGATGCTTGTCAAAGGGCCGGAAAAATAAGTCAACGTGATGAAATGCCACAAAATGTCATCCAAGTATGTGAAGTATTTGACATTTGGGGTATTGACTTTATGGGTCCATTTCCAAAATCTCATAATAATCTATATATACTCGTAGCCATTGATTATGTATCTAAATGGGCGGAAGCACAAGCTCTCCCAACTAACGATGCACGAGTTGTAGTCAACTTTTTAAAACGTCTTTTTGCAAGGTTTGGAACACCGAAAGCTTTAATAAGTGATCGGGGTACTCATTTCTGTAATAATCAACTTGAGAAAGTTCTTAAAAGATATGGAGTAACTCATAAAATCTCCACCACATATCATCCACAAACAAGTGGACAAGTTGAAAATACCAACCGAGCTTTAAAACGTATTCTAGAGAAAACCGTAGGATCAAATCCGAAGGAATGGTCCATTAAATTGGAGGATGCACTCTGGGCTTTTAGAACAGCCTACAAAACTCCAATTGGAACCACACCTTTTAGACTTGTTTATGGAAAAGCATGTCATCTTCCAGTAGAAATTGAACACAAAGCATTTTGGGCTTTGAAAACATGTAATCTTGATTTACATGAAGCTGGACGTCTACGATTAAGTCAACTAAATGAATTAGAAGAATTAAGACATGAAGCATACGATAATTCGTTAATCTATAAAGAAAGAATGAAGAAATGGCATGATAAAAGAATCAGAAGTTCAAAAGAATTTAAAGAAGGAGACAGAGTTCTTCTTTTCAATTCACGATTCAAGCTATTTCCTGGAAAATTGAAATCAAGATGGTCTGGACCATTCATAGTCAAAAGAGTTTTCCCATACGGAACGATAGAATTAATAAATTCAAATGGGATTGAATTTAAAGTTAATGGTCACAGAGTTAAACATTACATACATGGTCCGATGGAAGTCGACAACGAAGTTAATCACAATTTCGACACCACAGCTAACTAAGTGTGGGGAGAATCAAGTCTTTAAAGGATAATATGTATTTCTGTTAGAGTTAGATTGTCTGTTTTCGTGTAGTTCTCGAAAATGGAACCCGAATGGTCTTTCCCTAGCAGACCCTAAAGAACTAGTCTTCTCCCCCCATTCTGAATTTTTATTTTTTTTTAGGTTTTTACGAAATGAAGACTGCCTGTGAACTAAACCATGGTCTAATGCTACACGCTTTGATCACTAAACGTAATAATGACATACTACCGAGTGAATTAGTATCAGTAATCAGAGAAAGAATGGACAGAGTTAGAAAAGAATCCAGATGCGAAGATAATAAGTTACAATTTGGTAAAGGAAAATCAAATTCCGTAGCGAAAAGAAGAGCACGACACCTAGAAAGATGTCACAAATGCGGAAAATGGTCACATGGAGGTAAATGTTCAAATAATCAAACTATTCAAATACCGAATTTGTTACTTTATGCAGAGACGGACCGTTCATATGTTTAGAAGAAAAGACACTGAATGCTCGAGGTTACGCCTATGTAGCTATGGAAAACCAATTAAACCGACTATCTTATGAATGGGATAGATCATATAACTAAGAAATCTATCTCACAGGTAAGTCTGTACAATTTTTTTTTTAACCTTTTGATAATAAACGCTAATTTGTTCACTATAAAGTATTAAATTGGTATTGAATAAAATTAGGTTTGGCGACCGAAATTATTGATATCATTCAAAAATTTATTACATCACTGCGAAATTTAACGTTTATTCTTAAGGTATAAATATCTTTAATCGATCAACCCAAAATATTTCAAAAATTCGTCATGAGTTAAATTAGGTCTTAGAACCGAAATTACTTTACCAAAAAGAGGGGTGCATATTTTTGATAATATTTGATTGATTAAAGTGGGATAAAAAGCCAAAAAGATTTTTAATTTTATTTTTACCATGTTTTTAAAATTAATATATAAATCTTAAATTAATATTGTAAACTTTGTAAAAACAATATTTTTAAAATTATAAATATTTGAAAAATTAATATAAGTTTGGTGTGAATTTATAATATGAATTTTTAAATTAAGTTTGGTGTGAATTTTTAATTTTTAAAATATGAATTTTTAATTTTATGCATTTCAAATTTTAAGTTTGGTGTGAATTTTTAATATTAATTTTGAATTTTATATTTAAATTGTGTGAATTTAAAAACAAAAATTTACTTTATCTCATTAAGTTAAAAATATGATTTTTAAAATTCGTCGTAAGTTGAAGACTAGGTCTTTGAACCGAAATTGCTTTACCCGAGGGAGGGACGAGAACTTTTATTATCATTATTTTTAATCTTATTGAATTAAAGTATGCCAAAAACATTAAAAGACAAAAAAATCTTAGCTTTTAAAACAATCGCTACAAAAAGACAAATTTTAAAATTTTGTCGAGGGACAGACTAGGACATCGATCCGAAACGACCTCGTCCTAAATAACAAGGGAAACAAAATTTTAAAATTAATTACTTAATTGTTTTATAAGCTAAAGATTATAAAAAAAAAAAAAAAAAAAAAAAAAAAAAAAAAAAAAACTCCGCGACTCGCGGAGTTTGAAGTGTCCAAACACCGCGAGTCACGGAGGGACCAAAACCCAGAAAAAAATAAAACGTAAAAAACAGATCAGTTCACTCCCCACCCAAAAATACTGCGAAGAACAGCGAAAAAACCTGAAAATACACGAAAAAACCCCCAAAATCACAATTTTTAACCGTTAATCATCAAATCTTTTACTAAAATCATGTAGAGAAGGATGCTATCAAGGAATTACTCAAGAAAAACGGTAAATTTCTACACCTAAACACCATTTAATCCGAAATTTGGTGTTCTTGAGCAATTTTTTTCCCAATTTGATTTTGATGCTTTTTAGTGTAATTAGGCTTAAATTGTTTATGTATTATGCTTGTATAACCTAGATTGATGCTATTTAACATGATTAGAAGCCTTAAACTTAAAATTTTGAGTAATCTAGGGTTTGTGTTCTTGAGCAAATTTGGGGCTTTTTGATATAAACAGGTTATGGCCGATTTTTGTCATGAATTGTTGCTAAATTAAGTAGTGTAACATGTCTAGGTAGTTAAATGATCCAAACTTTGAGCCTAAACATGATTTTGAGAATTAAAGTGGACTTTTTCAAGTCTAAAATTCATGAACTTGATTTTTGAGAGATAATGCCATTTGAAACTTGTTTAATTGCTAGTAATGATTATTTTGACATGTTATTTGAGTTGAATTCTTATGAACTTGGTGAACATTTTCGTATATGCTTATTTGAAAAAGTGTAGATTTGATAAAAATGTGAAAATGAGCTTAAGTTTGATATAAATTGATCATGTCATTGTAATTATTTTGATTGATGATTTTGCTGACACTAATGCATATTTGGATGCACAAAAACTGTGTTTGATGTGTTTTGCAGACTGAAAGGGGTGAATCTTCATCCCAAGCTCGCAATGCTCCTGCTGAGAATGCGGAACAACAGGAGGTGGATAACTACTACAAGCAGGATATACCTCATCCAGTCATGACATTTTCTGATATGCACTTGGAAGAGTTGCACCCGAACCTGAGATTTGACAGACTTTGGATAGATTATCCAAAATATCAAAGGGGTTTGCATACTCTTCATTCTAAGGTTATTGAGGTACCGAGGGTCATAGAATGGGGACCCTTAGAAGCTGTAGAATTGGCCGGGCCAATTAGGGAATTACTTGTACAGAGGCATAGTAATTCTACTTTTAATGACTGGGTACGTTTATTCACCATGCGTAGACCTGTATATAAAGTATGGTGTGAAGAATTGTTATGTAGTATAGAGTTGAATGATCGGGTAGCTAGTTTAACCGATCGTTCTTTTATTAGATTTTTGTTAGGCGGTTCGATGCGCCACATGTCTTTACTGGACATGGCTCAGGCTTTACGTATATATACGCCTGAGGAGTTCGCATCTGCCGATTGTAGAGGGTTGATACTAAACGGTAGAAAGATAGATGAAAATTTTGATACACACGGTGTGTGGAGTCAAATGACAAGCCATCACCATTTCAAAGGGGGAAATTACTCTTATTTGGATATAGATAGAGCCGAATTAAGAGTGATTCATAGGTTTTTAGCTAATTCGATTACACAAAGGGGTAAGAACAAGGAAAAGGTAAATGAACAGGATTTGTTTTACCATATGTGTATTCGAGACCCACAAAGCGCTGTAAGTATACCGTATTGTGTGGGTTATTATTTATCAGCTATGGTTAGGGGGATGAGACCACATAGCATAATAGGAGGTGGTATTTTTATTACTTTGATTGGTGAATATCTCGGTGTGGATATAAGTCGGGGGGGATTATTAGTAGAAGAACCAGAACCCCGCGATACTATAGGTTTAAATGTATACCATGGTGCGAAAGTTTTGAAGAGGCGAAATAACGCCGCAGTACAATACCATGGTAGACATCCACAGGTTGAGAGAAACCAACAGCAAGGTAATGTAGGAGGGGGGAATGAGATGCAAGAAATGCAAAGGTTTATAGCTTCTCAGGAATACGAAAATGCTAGACAGAGAGCATTTGAAGATTGGCAAGTTCATCAGAACCAAATCATAGCTCATTGCGAATATATAGGTAGAAACTATATTCCTACACCGAAACCCATCTTCCCTCCATGGTCTATAGAGATGCAGCCACCGTATCCTACGTATAACCCTGCCGAAGCATTCTATAGCACCTATGGTTATGCCTGGAACCCCTATTGGTACCAGTATCATCCCTAGTATACTTAGTTTTATTTATTTTGTAATTTATAATGATTGATACGTTTAATACTTTTGTTAATATTGTAATAGTTTTTATAATTGTCTAACTTTTATTCTTAGATTTTAATAATTTTTGAATGTGGGGTAATATACCAAACTTCAAAAATATGTATATATGTTTGCAGTTTATCTTATGTACAAAATAGGGTAAAACAACGCATTTTCAAAGACTGGCATTAAGTTCAGCAAAAGCAACTAATTTTGACGACAAGATGCAAAATATATGTGAAATAACAACAAGACGGAATGAACAAATGATGTGCACCATTTATCATTCAGCAAACAAACGCAAATATATTTGGAAACTTTGGTAAAAATTTAATCATTTTCACACAAATCACCCTCAATAATTTAAATTATTACTGATTTCTTGCAAATGAGGGCATTGCAAGATCTTATGTGTGGGAAGGGGTTAAATTCTTTCGGATTTTATAATTTTTATCTTAAACACTTGGTTACCATTAAAAATACTAGTAAAGCAGTAGTTGTATTAGAATCTAGTGCTCTCTGATAATAAAGAACAGCCCTAGTCTTATATACTGACTACCAAATTCTAGTAAAATTTTTCAAAATTTTCAATTAAATGAACTCAAAATCATGTTTATACATATTTATGAACGATAAAACTAGGTTTTAACACTGAAATTATTGTTACCTCGGAAAGGACATAAATTGAGAAACAAACCAAAATGTTAAAATTCATTTAAAATGGAATAGAGGACGATAAAAAGGAAAATAAAAGCCAAGTGTGGGAAAATTTACCAAGTTATCTTAAATATATGTCACATATATCTGTAACAAATAACTGAAAATACTTTTGCTTTGGACTAAACTAAACTGTTTTACCCGATGAAAGAAAAGAAAGATGGATCTACACGTTGAATCAATTCCATCATTAAAAGGAAGTAAAGTCTTCCGAAAAAGACACGCGCTTCTTGATTTAGGTCATGAAGTTGTTGATGTGCAGCGGGGTGTATACAAAATAGTTATTAATTTTTTGCAGGAAATACTATTAAATACGATACAATTTTACACAAGATATTTATTTATTTATAGAATGGATATACTTAAACCTTGCTACAACACTTATAGGCAGTGTACCTAATCGTACAGTAGTGTAGTTTTTAGTAAGTCCGGTTCGTTCCACAGGGAATCTTTTTTAAACAAAGCTCAACGCTATATTAGTTTACTTTTATAAAAATACAAATATATATATAAGTAATATTATTATTATAAAGGGGGGTTTTTACCGTTTAATGACCGGTTTGTCGATTTTAAAACTTTAGTCGCAGTTAAAACCAAATGTAAAATATTAAAAATAAATACAAGACTTAAATTAAAGCATGAAGTAAATAACGATAAATGAAATTGCGAATAATAAAAGTGCGATAAAATAAACTTGCGATAATTAAAAAGTACGATAATTAAAAGTGCAATTAAATACAATAATAATAAAAATGCGATATTTAGAAGTGCAATTAAATATAAAATAAAGGAAATTAAATATGAAATAAAAGAATTATGCTTATTTAAACTTCCGTAATCATGATGTTTGACGTGTTGATTTTAGTTTTATGCCCATGGGTTAATTGTCCTTTGTCCTGGATTATTTAATATGTCCGTCTGGTTTTTGTCCATAACAGTCCATCAGTCATAAATATAAAGTGCGAGTGTCCTCGTCAAATTATTCTTATACCCGAAGTTAAATATTCCAACTAATTGGGGATTCGAATTGTAACAAGGTTTTAATACTTTGTTTAATGAATACACCAGGTTATCAACTGCGTGTAAACCAAGGTTTTACTACTTTGTTAGCAATTACACCAATTACCCTTGAATGTAATTTCACCCCTGTTTTAATTATTCTAGTGGCTATTAATCCATTCCCGTGTCCGGTTAAATGAACGATTATTCGTACATATAAATACCCCGCCCATCGTGTCCGATCGAGTGTATATGGTAATTTATAAGGACGCCCAATTGTAAATCTTTATATTAACATTAACAAACTATCATTTAGTTAAACAAATATAAAGCTCATTAATAGCCCATAGTCTAATTTCCACAAGTGTCGTTCTTTTGTCTAAACCCCAATTATGGTACAAAGCCCAATTACCCAATTTTAGTAATTAGCCCAACATCATGATTACTTCGTTTTAAATAAGCATAATAATAACTTAGCTACGAGACATTAATGTAAAAAGGTTGAACATAACTTACAATGATTAAAAATAGCGTAGCGTTACACGGACAGAATTTCGACTTACACCCTTACAACATTCGCTACCATACCCTTATTATTAGAATTATAATTAAAATTAAAATATAAATTATAAATATATATATATATATTTTACGTATGAGAAGAAGAAAAAGATGATGATTTGCAATCAGAATGCGCGAGCTTTATAGGGGGTTTCTGAATTTGGGGCTCCGCGACTCGCGGCCTTTTTGGCCTTCAAACTCCGCGAGTCGCGGAGTTTGCTTTTACAGCTCAGAGGAGTTTGGCTCTTTGTTTACCGACGGTTTATAATATATATATAATATATATATAATTAATATAATTAATTATATATTATATTATATTTATATACATAGTTAACTTGTAATTTTTAGTCCGTTGCGTCGAGCGTTGAGAGTTGACTCTGGTCCCGGTTCCGGATTTTCGAACGTCCTTGCGTACAATTTAATATCTTGTACTTTGCGTTTTGAATCTTGTACTCTTGTAATTTCGAGACGTTTCTTATCAATAATTGGAACCTCTTTGATTGTCTTTTGTACTTTTGAGCTTTTTGGTCGTTTGCGTCTTCAATTCGTCGAATCTGTCTTTTGTCTTCACCTTTTATTATTTAAACGAATATCACTTGTAAATAGAACAATTGCAACTAAAAGCTTGTCTTTCTTGAGGAATAATGCTATGAAATATATGTTCGTTTTTAGCATTATCAAATATTCCCACACTTGAGCGTTGCTTGTCCTCAAGCAATATCGTCTTGAAATACTAGAATCACTTCTTTATTCTTCACACTTTGTACATCAGTGATTTCTATACAGCGGTATAAACAATGGTAGTAACGATATGGTTTACAGTCCCACATGACTATAAAAATTTAGATCCATTAAGGAAATTGGATCTTTATGAAAACATTTGATCTTTTGAAAATTAAATCTAGTTTTTACCCTAGATAAGTTTTCTGGGATAACCCTTTACCGGTGTTTGCAAAATATTTTTGTGGGTTTGGTGGGTTTCAGATTTGAAAATTTTAGCTCAAAACTTATGGTTTTGTGTCACCCACTTGCTAACCTTGTATTTGGAAAGCAACACGTCCAGTTTACTTGTCCCGTATATTACCTTTCAGTAAACTACCGTCCGGTTGTAAAGGAAAGCGTTGAACAAGCAACTGTTAAGGCAATGTCCCCTGACATGCTTTTAATTATGGTCTATAACGTGTCGGACGCAATTACTATCCTTGGTAGGAGCAATAGTAAAGCTCACCCTTATAATTTTTCGGTCTGGCACAAGGTCCTGTCTTTGACCACTATGCAACCACCGTTCTTATGATTGACACCCGATTTGGTTCAGGTGACCTAATGAATTCCAGGTGAATTCCTAGGATTTTACGTTCAATGGTAATGAACGCATTGAAAATAGGGTTTTCAGAAAACAAATCGGTTTGTAATTTTGATCAAAATATTTTCTCGTTCAAGCTCGAGTTTAGATATCATTGAATTCCATGAGTTTGTAATTCTCAATCTTTAAGGTCAATCTCTAGGATTGAGTAATATCAGTCTTAAAAGCTGATTTTTAATCTTTAAGGAGATTATCCTTTCTGGGGATCTGATTCATTAGCCTTGTCCAGCTAATTTGCATGGTGCCCCCCCATTGTACGAGATAAATCCTTCTCATGGTTAGGATAAATCTGACCACTTGGCGACCCTGTTTAATGCTGAGGTCCGTGGATTTCCTGCTGATTTTAGTGATGACTTTTTTAGATTTTTCGTCAACCTACAGCTGGTCTGGACGACAACTTCATGACCTAAATCAGGAAGCGCGTTTCTTTTTTCGGAAGACTTTACTTCCTTTTAATGATGGAATTGATTCATCGTGTAGATCCATCTCTTCTTTTCTTTCATCGGGTAAAACAGTTTAGTTTAGTCCAAAGCAAAAGTATTTTCAGTTATTTGTTACAGATATATGTGACATTTGTTTAAGATAACTTGGTAGATTTTCCCACACTTGGCTTTTATTTTCCTTTTTATCGTCCTCTATTCTATTTTAAATGAATTTTAACATTTTGGTTTGTTTCTCAATTTATGTCCTTTTTGAGGTAACAATAATTTCGGTGTTAAAACCTAGTTTTATCGTTCATAAATATGTGTAAACATGATTTTTAGTTCATTTAATTGAAAATTTTGAAAAATTTTACTAGAATTGGGTAGTCAGTATATAAGACTAGGGCTGTTCTTTATTATCAGAGAGCACTAGATTCTAATACAACTACTGCTTTACTAGTATTTTTAATGGTAACCAAGTGTATAAAGTAAAAAATTTTAAAATCCGAAAGAATTTAACCCCTTCCCACACTTAAGATCTTGCAATGCCCTCATTTGCAAGAAATCAGTAACAATTTAAATTATTGAGGGTGATTTGTGTGAAAATGATTAAATTTTTACCAAAGTTTCCAAATATATTGGCGTTTGTTTGCTGAATGATAAATGGTGCACATCATTTGTTCATTCCGTCTTGTTGTTATTTCACATATATTATGCATCTTGTCGTCAAAATTAATTGCTTTTGCTGAACTTAATGCCAGTCTTTGAAAATGCGTTGTTTTACCCTGTTGTGTACATAAGATAAACTGCAAACATATATACATATTTTTGAAGTTTAGTATATTACCCCACATTCAAAAATTATTAAAATCTAAGAATAAAAGTTAGATAATTATAAAAATGATTACAATATTAACAAAAGTATTAAACGTATCAATAATTACAAATTACAAAATAAATAAAACTAAGTATACTAGGGATGATACTGGTACCAATAGGGGTTCCAGGCATAACCATAGGTGCTATAGAATGCTTCGGCAGGGTTATACGTAGGATATGGTGGCTGCATCTCTATAGACCAGGGAGGGAAGATGGGTTTCGGTGTAGGAATATAGTTTCTACCTATATGTTGGCAATGAGCTATGATTTGGTTCTGATGAACTTGCCAATCTTCAAATGCTCTCTGTCTAGCATTTTCGTATTCCTGAGAAGCTATAAACCTTTGCATTTCTTGCATCTCATTCCCCCCTCCTACATTACCTTGCTGTTGGTTTCTCTCCACCTGTGGATGTCTACCATGGTATTGTACTGCGGCGTTATTTTGCCTCTTCAAAACTTTCGCACCATGGTATACATTTAAACCTATAGTATCGCGGGGTTCCGGTTCTTCTACTAATAATCCCCCCCGACTTATATCCACACCGAGATATTCACCAATCAAAGTAATAAAAATACCACCTCCTATTATGCTATGCGGTCTCATCCCCCGAACCATAGCTGATAAATAATAACCCACACAATATGGTATACTTACAGCGCTTTGTGGGTCTCGAATACACATATGGTAAAACAAATCCTGTTCATTTACTTTTTCCTTGTTCTTACCCCTTTGTGTAATCGAATTAGCTAAAAACCTATGAATCACTCTTAATTCGGCTCTATCTATATCCAAATAAGAGTAATTTCCCCCTTTGAAACGGTGATAGCTTGTCATTTGACTCCACACACCGTGTGTATCAAAATTTTCATCTATCTTTCTACCGTTTAGTATCAATCCTCTACAATCGGCAGACGCTAACTCCTCAGGCGTATATATACGTAAAGCCTGAGCCATGTCTAGTAAAGACATGTGGCGCATCGAACCGCCTAACAAAAATCTAATAAAAGAACGATCGGTTAAACTAGCTACCCGATCATTCAACTCTATACTACATAACAATTCTTCACACCATACTTTATATACAGGTCTACGCATGGTGAATAAACATACCCAGTCATTAAAAGAAGAATTACCATACCTCTGTACAAGTAATTCCCTAATTGGTCCGGCCAATTCTACAGCTTCTAAGGGTCCCCATTCTATGACCCTCGGTACCTCAACAACCTTAGAATGAAGAGTATGCAAACCCCTTTGATATTTTGGATAATCTATCCAAAGTCTGTCAAATCTCAGGTTTGGGTGCAACTCTTCCAAGTGCATATCAGAAAAGGTCATGACTGGATGAGGTATATCCTGCTTGTAGTAGTTATCCACCTCCTGTTGTTCCACATTCTCAGCAGGAGCATTGCGGGCTTGGGATGAAGATTCACCCCTTTCAGTCTGCAAAACACATCAAACACAATTTTTGTGCATCCAAATATGCATTAGTGTCAGCAAAATCATCAATCAAAATAATTACAATGACATGATCAATTTATATCAAACTTAAGCTCATTTTCACATTTTTATCAAATCTATATTTTTTCAAATAAGCATATACGAAAATGTTCACCAAGTTCATAAGCATTCAACTCAAATAACATGTCAAAATAATCATTACTAGTAATTAAACAAGTTTCAAATGGCAATGTCTTTCAAAAATCAAGTTCATGAATTTTAGACTTGAAAGAGTCCACTTTAATTCTCAAAATCATGTTTAGGCTCAAAGTTTGGATCATTTAACTACCTAAACATGTTACACTACTTATTTTAGCAACAATTCATGACAAAAATCGGCCATAACCTGTTTATATCAAAAAGCCCCAAATTGCTCAAGAACACAAACCCTAGATTACTCAAAATTTGAAGTTTAAGGCTTCTAATCATGTTAAATAGCATCAATCTAGGTTATACAAGCATAATACATAAACAATTTAAGCCTAATTACACTAAAAAGCATCAAAATCAAATTGGGGAAAACAATGGCTCAAGAACACTAATTTCGGATTAAATGGTGTTTAGGTGTAGAAATTTACCGTTTTCTTGAGTAATTCCTAGATAGCATCCTTCTCAACATGATTTTAGTAAAAGATTTGGTGATTAACGGTTAAAAATTGTGATTTTGGGGGTTTTTTCTCGGTTTTTTTCGTGCAGTTTTCGCAGTATTTTTGAGTTGTGGTGTGTGGTTTGAGCTGTTTTTGCGTTTTATTTTTTTTCTGTAAATTGGTCCTCCCGCGACTCGCGGGGATTAAACCTCCAAACTCCGCGAGTCGCGGAGTTTGATATTATTATTATTATTATTATTTTTTTTTTAATAACTTTAACTTATAAAACAATTAAGTAAATAATTTTTAAAATTTTGTTTCCCTTATTATTGAGGACGAGGTCGTTTCGGATCGATGTCCTAGTCCGTCCCTCGACAAAATTTTAAAATTTGTCTTTTTGTAGCGATTGTTTTAAAAGCTAAGATTTTTGGGGTTTTTTAATGTTTTTGGCATACTTTAATTCAATGAGATTAAAAATAATGATAATAAAAGTTCTCGTCCCTCTCTCGGGTAAATCAATTTCGGTTCAAAGACCTAGTCTTCAACTTACGACGAATTTTAAAAATCATATTTTTAACTTAATGAGATAAAGTAAATTTTTGTTTTTAAATTCACACAACTTTAATTTAAAATTCAAAATTAATATTAAAAATTCACACCAAACTTAAAATTTGAAATGCATAAAATTAAAAATTCATATTTTAAAAATTAAAAATTCACACCAAACTTAATTTAAAAATTCATATTATAAATTCATACCAAACTTATATTAATTTTTTCAAATATTTACAATTTTAAAAATATTGATTTTACAAAGTTTACAATATTTATAAAGGGTTCAAATATTAATTTTAAAAACATGGTAAAAATAAAATTAAAAATCTTTTTGTCTTTTTATCCCACTTTAATCAATCAAATATTATCAAAAATATGCGCCCCTCTTTTCGGTAAAGTAATTTCGGTTCCAAAACCTAATTTAACTCATGACGAATTTTTGAAATATTTTGGGTTGATTGTTTAAAGATATTTATACCTTAAGAATAAACGTTAAATTTCGCAGTGATGTAATAAATTTTTGAATGATATCAATAATTTCGGTCGCCAAACCTAATTTTATTCAATACCAATGTAATACTTTTTAGCGAACAAATTAGCATTTATTATCAAAAGGTTAAAAATAAAAATAAAAATAAAAACTGTACAGACATACCTGTGAAATAGATTTCTTAGTTATATGATCTATCCCATTCATAAGATAGTCGGTTTAATTGGTTTTCCATGGCTACATAGGCATAACCTCGAGCATTCAGTGTCTTTTCTTCTAAACATATGAACGGTCCGTCTCTGCATAAAGTAACAAATTCGGTATTTGAATAGGTTTGATTATTTGAACATTTACCTCCATGTGACCATTTTCCGCATTTGTGACATCTTTCTAGGTGTCGTGCTCTTCTTTTCGCTGCGGATTTTGATTTTCCTTTACCAAATTGTAACTTATTATCTTCGCATCTGGATTCTTTTCTAACTCCGTCCATTCTTTCTCTGATTACTGATACTATTTCACTTGGTAGAATGTCATTATTTCTTTTAGTGATCAAAGCGTGTAGCATTAGACCATGGTTTAGTTCACAGGCAGTCTTCATTTTGTAAAAACCTAAAAAAAATAAAAATTCAGAATGGGGGGAGAAGACTAGTTCTTTAGGGTCTGCTAGGGAAAGACCATTCGGGTTCCATTTTCGAGAACTACACGAAAACAGACAATCTAACTCTAACAGAAATACATATTATCCTTTAAAGACTTGATTCTCCCCACACTTAGTTAGCTGTTGTGTCGAAATTGTGATTAACTTCGTTGTCGACTTCCATCGGACCATGTATGTAATGTTTAACTCTGTGACCATTAACTTTAAATTCAATCCCATTTGAATTTATCAATTCTATCGTTCCGTATGGGAAAACTCTTTTGACTATGAATGGTCCAGACCATCTTGATTTCAATTTTCCAGGAAATAGCTTGAATCGTGAATTGAAAAGAAGAACTCTGTCTCCTTCTTTAAATTCTTTTGAACTTCTGATTCTTTTATCATGCCATTTCTTCATTCTTTCTTTATAGATTAACGAATTTTCTTATGCTTCATGTCTTAATTCTTCTAATTCGTTTAGTTGACTTAATCGTAGACGTCCGGCTTCATGTAAATCAAGATTACATGTTTTCAAAGCCCAAAATGCTTTGTGTTCAATTTCTACTGGAAGATGACATGCTTTTCCATAAACAAGTCTAAAAGGTGTGGTTCCAATTGGAGTTTTGTAGGCTGTTCTAAAAGCCCAGAGTGCATCCTCCAATTTAATGGACCATTCCTTCGGATTTGATCCTACGGTTTTCTCTAGAATACGTTTTAAAGCTCGGTTGGTATTTTCAACTTATCCACTTGTTTGTGGATGATATGCGGTGGAGATTTTATGAGTTACTCCATATCTTTTAAGAACTTTCTCAAGTTGATTATTACAGAAATGAGTACCCCGATCACTTATTAAAGCTTTCGGTGTTCCAAACCTTGCAAAAAGACGTTTTAAAAAGTTGACTACAACTCGTGCATCATTAGTTGGGAGAGCTTGTGCTTCCGCCCATTTAGATACATAATCAATGGCTACGAGTATATATAGATTATTATGAGATTTTGGAAATGGACCCATAAAGTCAATACCCCAAATGTCAAATACTTCACATACTTGGATGACATTTTGTGGCATTTCATCACGTTGACTTATTTTTCCGGCCCTTTGACATGCATCACAGGATTTGCAAAGAAGGTGTGCGTCTTTGTAAATTGTAGGCCAATAGAATCCGGCTTCATAAACTTTTCTTGCTGTTAGTTGAGGCCCATAATGCCCTCCTGTTGGTCCTGTGTGACAATGGTTTAATATTTTACTAGCTTCATCTCCAAATATACATCGGCGTATTATTCCATCGGGACAACTTTTAAACAGATGTGGATCTTCCCAAAAATAGTGTTTTATATCACTGAAGAATTTCTTTCGTCTTTGGTACGATAATCCTTTTTCAAGGAATCCACAAACCAAGTAGTTTGCATAGTCTGCAAACCATGGGATTTCTGTATAATCTATTTTCAATAGATATTCATCAGGAAAGTTGTCTTGTATGGCTGATTCATTTAGAACTTCTAAATCAGGATTTTCAAGACGAGAAAGATGATCAGCGGCGAGATTTTCTGCTCCTCTTTTATCTCGGATTTCAATATCAAACTCTTGTAAGAGTAAGATCCAACGGATTAATCTTGGTTTAGCATCTTGTTTTGAAAATAGGTATCTAAGAGTAGAATGGTCGGTATAGACCACCGTTTTTGCTAGAACGAGATATGATCGAAATTTGTCAAAAGCAAAGACAATAGCAAGGAGTTCTTTTTCAGTAGTTGTATAGTTCGTTTGTGCTCCTTGTAACGTCTTACTAGCATAATATATAGGTTGAAATCGTTTTTCAATCCTTTGTCCTAAAACGGCTCCCATTGCAAAATCACTTGCATCGCACATTAGTTCAAATGGTAGATTCCAATTTGGTGTTATCATGATCGGCGCATTAGTGAGTTTCTCTTTAAGAATATTAAAAGATTTGATACACTCATCTGAAAAGATGAATGGAGCATCCTTTTCTAGGAGTTTATTCATAGGAGTGGCAATTTTAGAAAAATCTTTTATGAAACGTCGGTAAAAACCGGCATGCCCTAGAAAACTCCTAACTCCTCTAACATTGGTGGGATGTGGAAGTTTAGCAATTACATCTACTTTAGCTCTATCCACTTCAATTCCTTCTTTTGAAATTTTATGTCCAAGAACGATGCCTTCTTTAACCATGAAATGGCATTTCTCCCAATTAAGTACTAGATTTGATTGTTCGCATCTAAGAAGCATTCGTTCCAGATTAACTAGACATGATTCAAATGTATCACCGAAGACTGAAAAGTCATCCAAGAAAGCTTCCATGCATTCTTCTATCATGTCATGAAAAATCGCCATCATACACCTTTGAAAGGTTGCAGGGGCGTTGCAAAGTCCAAATGGCATGCCTTTGTAAGCAAAAGTACCATAAGGGCACGTGAATGTAGTTTTCTCTTGATCTTCGGGTGCTATTGGAATTTGAAAATATCCGGAAAATCCATCTAGAAAACAATAGTAACTATTTCCGGCTAATCTTTCCAACATTTGATCTATGAAAGGTAAGGGAAAGTGATCTTTTCTGGTGGCGTCATTTAATTTTCTATAATCAATACATACACGCCATCCTGTTACAGTCCTAGTAGGAATAAGCTCATTTTTCTCATTTGTAATGACAGTCATGCCACCCTTCTTAGGTACGCATTGAACTGGGCTTACCCATGGACTATCAGAAATTGGATAAATTAAACCTGCATCTAACAGTTTAATAATTTCCTTCTTAACAACATCTTGCATATTAGGATTTAGTCTTCGTTGGCGTTGCACATACGTTTTATGACCTTCTTCCATAAGGATTTTATGTGTGCAATACGAAGGACTTATTCCTTTAATATCATGAATCTTCCATGCAATGGCTGGTTTATGAGCTTTCAACACAGAAATGAGTTGTGATTTCTCATTTTCAGTAAGAGAAGACGATATTATTACAGGTAATTCAGATTCACCATTTAAATAATCGTATTCCAAATGGTTTGGAAGTGGCTTTAACTCTAATTTCGGAGGTTCTTCTATCGATGATTTGTATCGATATCTGTCTTCTTCTTTTAGCATTTGAATTTCTTCTGTTGTTGGTTCATATCCATTAGCTATAAGTGTAGCTAACATTTCCGCTTCATCAATTGGTTCATTACCTTCTCCTAAAGAACATTCTCCTGTTCCTTGTAATTCTGGAAATTCTTCTAATAATTCTGCATGTGCATCTATAGTTTGAATATAATAACATGTATCATCTGCAGATTGTGGTTGTTGCATTGCTCTATCAACTGAAAAGGTAACACTCTCATCCTCTATACTTAGGGTCAGTTTCTTACCGAACACGTCTATCATTGCTTTAGCCGTGTTTAAGAATGGTCTTCCTAATATGAGAGGAACTTGAGAATCTTCTTCCATGTCCAAAACAACAAAATCTACTGGAAATACTAAAGTACCAACTTTAACTAGCATGTTCTCCATTATCCCTCTAGGATATTTTATTGATCTATCGGCTAGTTGTATGCTTATTCTGGTTAGTTTCAATTCTCCAAGGTCTAGTTTAGTGTATAGTGAATACGGCATTAGATTTATACTAGCACCTAAGTCTGCCAATGCTTCTATTGAACTAAGACTACCCAGAAAACATGGAATTGTGAAACTTCCTGGATCAGATAATTTTTCTGGTATCTTATTCAACAGCACTGCTGAACAATTAGCATTCATAGTAACAGCCGAGAGTTCTTCCATTTTCTTTCTATTTGAAATTAGATCTTTCAAGAATTTAGCATATCTAGGCATTCCTGAAATCACATCAATGAAAGGAAGATTTACATTTATCTGTTTAAACATATCCAAGAATTTGGATTGCTCGGCTTCAAGTTTCTCTTTCTTCATTTTACTCGGGTAAGGAAGTGGTGGTTGGTATGGTTTAACATAAGGTTTATCCTTAACTGTGTTATCTTCATTAACCTTTTCAACTACCGGTTCTTTTTCCTTATCTTGATCAGGTTGTGGTTCTTGTGGAGTAGGAATAGTTTCATCAGAAGTTACAGGTATTTCTGGTGGTTTAAGTGTTGTACCACTTCTTGTGGTAATGGCTTTAGCTGTTTCACTCCTGGGGTTAGCATTTGTATCACTAGGTAGACTTCCCGGTTTTCTTTCACCTATTAACCTTGCTAGGTTACTTACTTCTTGTTCCAGATTTTGAATAGAAGCTTGTTGATTTCTAAATGCTTGAGCATTTTGTTCATTAGTTTGTTTTTGAGATGTGAAAAACTGCGTTTGAGTTTCAACTAGCTTTGTCATCATATCTTCTAAATTCGGCTTTTTATCATCGGTTTGTTGTGGTGGTTTGTTTTGAAAATTAGGTCTTTGCTGATTATAAGTATTATTGGATACTTGTTGATTGCTAGGACCTTGTTGGTTGTTGTATGGAATATTTCTGTTATAATTCTGGTTTTGATTGTAAATCGGTCTTGGCGGTTGATAATTATTCTGATAATTATTTCCAGGCCTTTGGTTTATTTATGAAATATTCTCTCTTTGTTCCATTGTTAATTCAATACTGAGACAATCTTTTGTCAAATGTGGTCCTCCACACTACTCACAACTAATTCGTATTGAGTGAATATCTTTAGTCATCTTTTCCATTCGTCTCTCCACAGCATCTATCTTTGCGGAAATGGAATCTAAGTCATGGCTAGAATCGGCTCTAGCTGCTTTAGATGATCTAACGATGTCTTTTTCTTGGTGCCACTCATGTGAGTGGGAAGCAGTGTTATCAATAATTTTGTAAGCATCAGTTTCGGTTTTCTTCATAATAGAACCACCAGCTGCTATATCTATGTCTTTCCTTGTAGTGATGTCACATCCTTGGTAGAATATTTGTACTATTTGACAGGTGTCTAAACCATGTTGCGGACATCCTCTTAACAACTTTCCATATCTAGTCCACGCCTCATATAGAGTTTCATTTGGTTTCTGTGTGAACGTAACAATTTCTGCTTGAAGTCTTACGGCTTTAGATGCAGGAAAGAATTGTTTAAGAAATTTGTCAACTAAAACGTCCCATGTATCGATCGCCCCTTCAGGTAACGATTCCAACCAATCTTTGGCTTCTCCCTTTAAAGTCCAGGGAAATAACATGAGATATATCTGTTCATCCTCCACTTCTCGGATTTTAAATAGTGTGCAGATCCTATTAAAGGTACGTAGATGTTCATTTGGATCTTCCTTCGGCGCACCACTAAATTGGCATTGATTAGTCACCATGTGTAGAATTTGTCCTTTGATTTCATAATCTGGCGCATTAATGTCTGGATGAGTAATTGCGTGACCTTGGCCAGTGCGTTTAGCTCTCATTCGGTCTTCCATACTTAAAGGTTCCAGATTCTCCATAATTGAATTTGTTGAATCGGTATCACTAGATGATTCTGATTTAATGGTTCGTTCCTCAACAATCTCTGTTTGAATGATTGGTGGCTCCGAAGGAATTGTTAGTGGTTTAGGATCTACGAACCGTTCCTGAATATTTTCCGGATTCTCAATTGTGAGGTCGGGTTCAAAAAATGGATTATCGGAAATTTGAACTGAAGTACTTGGTCTACTGGATGACGATTCTAAAGAAAAATCAACGGCGGTAATATTTGCTAAATGTCTTGATCTAGTTACAGGTGGTGAACGTACAAAAGGTGGTGAACGTCTTGCTCGGTGCATTCACTGAATATCCTATTAGTTTTAAAAAGGAAAGAAAAATTATAATAAGTTATCCAATCAATAGACTTTTCTGATTTTGTCCACGTTTCGAATAGCCAAAAGATGCAGCAGAGGGGCAGGATTCGTTTGGTCTCAATATAATTGAGGACTGTTTGGCTCCAATAACCCGGTCCACGTACAAATCCAACTATTACTACGAACCAGAAAATTTTGATGTCTATCAATTTAACCACTCAAAATAAATTTTCGTAATTTTAAGAAATTTAGATAAGAAATAGAATAAAAATCTATGTCCTAAAAACTAGAATAGCGAGAAATAAGAAAGAAAAAGAGTTCGTCGAAAAAGGTCGAAAAACGAAAAATGGTTGAAAAATAAAAGGTGACGGAAAAATAAAAGAAACTTATAAAACTTAAAAATACTTGACTAACCTAACCTTATTACTACAACTAACTTAAAATTATAATCGCAAATTGAAATTACTAATTGGAATGATAATTGATACATAGGTAAAAGTCGTCTAAAAATATTAAAGCTTACAGGAAAAACTATATCCCAAATGGAAATAACTTAAAAAGAAACTAAAACTTAAAAAGGCATCGCAAAATTCTAAAGTACCTAAATCTTAATCTAAGAAAAAGCACTTAAGGAATTCTACGGCAAAGCCTAAAAATCTAGGAGTAAAAATAACTATGGCAAAAACTAAGTTTAAAACTAAATATGAGCTAAAAATACAAAGTTACGCTAAAGCGATTAAAAAGGGACAAAATATAAAAATATACAAAAAGTTGTAAAAATTACAATTTTTATAAAAATATTATTTTTATATTATTTATTTAATAAAACTACTAATTTTACAAATTAATTAAACTAATTTAAACAAAATATACAAAATAATAATAAAAACTAAAAACTAATTAAAAACTAAAAACATAATTAGGGTTTTAATTAATAAATAATAATAATAATAACTCCGTAATTAATGCCTGATTAGGGCTTCTGTCGCGTGTCAGAATACCTCCGCGAGTTGCGGTATTCAAAGCTTCAAACCCCGCGAGTCGCGGGGTTCAGAATTTCAACTGACAGGTTTAATTTCAACGCGTTTTTCTTTATTTATTTATTTATTTTATTTTCTGTTTTTAAATATGTGTATTAATAAAACTTTATATTTAAAACTTAAATAAAAATAGAATCACTTTATAATTTTATAAATAAAAATCTTAAAACTAGATTTATATATATATATTTTTTTATATTTATATGTTTTTAAATAAAAACAAAATACTTAAATAAAACTTATGTTTTTATAAAAACAAAGAAACTTTATAAAACTTAAATATTTATCAAACTCCTAAAAATATTTATATTTTTGTTTTTCTTTTTATATTTTCGAATAATTAAAACGTATTTTTACAAAAACGAATTTTAATAAAAGTTAACTAAATTTTTTTTTTTTTTTTATATTAGTGTTGCGCTTCCGGCTTTTAAGAGAGTCCCCGGCAGCGGCGCCAAAAATACTTGATGTGCAGCGGGGTGTATACAAAATAGTTATTAAATTTTTGCAGGAAATACTATTAAATACGATACAATTTTACACAAGATATTTATTTATTTATAGAATGGATATACTTAAACCTTGCTACAACACTTATAGGCAGTGTACCTAATCGTACAGTAGTGTAGTTTTTAGTAAGTCCGGTTCGTTCCACAGGGAATCTTTTTTAAACAAAGCTCAACGCTATATTAGTTTACTTTTATAAAAATACAAATATATATATAAGTAATATTATTATTATAAAGGGGGGTTTTTACCGTTTAATGACCGGTTTGTCGATTTTAAAACTTTAGTCGCAGTTAAAACCAAATGTAAAATATTAAAAATAAATACAAGACTTAAATTAAAGCATGAAGTAAATAACGATAAATGAAATTGCGAATAATAAAAGTGCGATAAAATAAACTTGCGATAATTAAAAAGTACGATAATTAAAAGTGCAATTAAATACAATAATAATAAAAATGCGATATTTAGAAGTGCAATTAAATATAAAATAAAGGAAATTAAATATGAAATAAAAGAATTATGCTTATTTAAACTTCCGTAATCATGATGTTTGACGTGTTGATTTTAGTTTTATGCCCATGGGTTAATTGTCCTTTGTCCTGGATTATTTAATATGTCCGTCTGGTTTTTGTCCATAACAGTCCATCAGTCATAAATATAAAGTGCGAGTGTCCTCGTCAAATTATTCTTATACCCGAAGTTAAATATTCCAACTAATTGGGGATTCGAATTGTAACAAGGTTTTAATACTTTGTTTAATGAATACACCAGGTTATCAACTGCGTGTAAACCAAGGTTTTACTACTTTGTTAGCAATTACACCAATTACCCTTGAATGTAATTTCACCCCTGTTTTAATTATTCTAGTGGCTATTAATCCATTCCCGTGTCCGGTTAAATGAACGATTATTCGTACATATAAATACCCCGTCCATCGTGTCCGATCGAGTGTATATGGTAATTTATAAGGACGCCCAATTGTAAATCTTTATATTAACATTAACAAACTATCATTTAGTTAAACAAATATAAAGCCCATTAATAGCCCATAGTCTAATTTCCACAAGTGTCGTTCTTTTGTCCAAACCCCAATTATGGTACAAAGCCCAATTACCCAATTTTAGTAATTAGCCCAACATCATGATTACTTCGTTTTAAATAAGCATAATAATAACTTAGCTACGAGACATTAATGTAAAAAGGTTGAACATAACTTACAATGATTAAAAATAGTGTAGCGTTACACGGACAGAATTTCGACTTACACCCTTACAACATTCGCTAACATACCCTTATTATTAGAATTATAATTAAAATTAAAATATAAATTATAAATATATATATATATTTTACGTATGAGAAGAAGAAGAAAAAGATGATGATTTGCGATCAGAATGCGCGAGCTTTATAGGGGGTTTCTGAATTTGGGGCTCCGTGACTCGCGGCCTTTTTGGCCTTCAAACTCCGCGAGTCGCGGAGTTTGATTTTACAGCTCAGAGGAGTTTGGCTCTTTGTTTACCGACGGTTTATAATATATATATATAATATATATATAATTAATATAATTAATTATATATTATATTATATTTATATACATAGTTAACTTGTAATTTTTAGTCCGTTGCGTCGAGCATTGAGAGTTGACTCTGGTCCCGGTTCCGGATTTTCGAACGTCCTTGCGTACAATTTAATATCTTGTACTTTGCATTTTGAATCTTGTACTCTTGTAATTTCGAGACGTTTCTTATCAATAATTGGAACCTCTTTGATTGTCTTTTGTACTTTTGAGCTTTTTGGTCGTTTGCGTCTTCAATTCGTCGAATCTGTCTTTTGTATTCACCTTTTATTATTTAAACGAATATCACTTGTAAATAGAACAATTGCAACTAAAAGCTTGTCTTTCTTGAGGAATAATGCTATGAGTTGTCGTCCAGACCAGCTGTAGGTTGACGAAAAATCTAGAAAAGTCATCACTAAAATCAGCAGGAAATCCACGGACCTCAGCATTAAACAGGGTCGCCAAGTGGTCAGATTTATCCTAACCATGATAAGGATTTATCTCGTACAATGGGGGGGCACCATGCAAATTAGCTGGATAATACTAATGAATCAGATCCCCAGAAAAGATAATCTCCTTAAAGATTAAAAATCAGCTTTTAAGACTGATATTACTCAATCCTAGAGATTGACCTTAAAGATTGAGAATTACAAACTCATGGAATTCAATGATATCTAAACTCGAGCTTGAACGAGAAAATATTTTGATCAAAATTATGAACTGATTTGTTTTCTGAAAACCCTATTTTCAATGCGTTCATTACCATTGAACGTAAAATCCTAGGAATTCACCTGGAATTCATTAGGTCACCTGAACTAAATCGGGTGTCAACCGTAAGAACGGTGGTTGCATAGTGGTCAAAGACAGGACCTTGTGCCAGACCGAAAAATTATGAGGGTGAGCTTTACTATTGCTCCTACAAAGGATAGTAATTGCGTCCGACACGTTATAGACCATAATTAAAAGCATGTCAGGGGACATTGCCTTAATAGTTGCTTGTTCAACGCTTTCCTTTACAACCGGACGGTAGTTTACCGAAAGGTAATATACGGAGCAAGTAAACTGGACGTGTTGCTTCCCAAATACAAGGTTAGCAAGTGGGTGACACAAAACCGCAAGTTTTGAGCTAAAATTTTCAAATCTGAAACCCACCAAACGCACAAAAATATTTTTCAAACACCGGTAAAGGGTTATTCCGGAAAACTTATCTAGGGTAAAAACTAGATTTAATTTTCAAAAGATCAAATGTTTTCATAAAGATCCAATTTCCTTAATGGATCTAAATTTTTATAGTCATGTGGGACTGTAAACCATATCGTTACTACCATTGTTTATACCACCGTATAGAAATCACTGATGTACAAAGTGTGAAGAATAAAGAAGTGATTCTAGTATTTCAAGACGATATTGCTTGAGGACAAGCAACGCTCAAGTGTGGGAATATTTGATAATGCTAAAAACGAACATATATTTCATAGCATTATTCCTCAAGAAAGACAAGCTTTTAGTTGCAATTGTTCTATTTACAAGTGATATTCGTTTAAATAATAGAAGGTGAAGACAAAAGACAGATTCGACGAATTGAAGACGCAAACGACCAAAAAGCTCAAAAGTACAAAAGACAATCAAAGAGGTTCCAATTATTGATAAGAAACTTCTTGAAATTACAAGAGTACAAGATTCAAAACGCAAAGTACAAGATATTAAATTGTACGCAAGGACGTTCGAAAATCCGGAACCGGGACCAGAGTCAACTCTCAACGCTCGACGCAACGGACTAAAAATTACAAGTTAACTATGCATATAAATATAATATAATATTTAAATAATTCTTATAATTATTTAATATATTATATTTATTTAAAACCGTCGGTAAACAAAGAGCCAAACTCCTCTGAGCTGTAATTTCAAACTCCGCGACTCGCGGAGTTTGAAGGCAAAATTGGCCGCGAGTCGCGGACCCCCAAAATGAGAAACTGCCTATAAAGCCAACCGAATTCTGAGCATTTTTCATAATCTTTCTTCTCCTCATTCATACGTAAAATATATATATATATATATATATATATATATATATTTATAATTTATATTTTAATTTTAATTATAATTCTAATAATAAGGGTATGTTAGCGAATGTTGTAAGGTTGTAAGTCGAAATTCTGTCCGTGTAACGCTACGCTATTTTTAATCATTGTAAGTTATGTTCAACCTTTTTATATTAATGTCTTGTAGCTAAGTTATTATTATGCTTATTTAATCCGAAGTAATCATGATGTTGGGCTAATTACTAAAATTGGGTAATTGGACTTTATACCATAATTGGGGTTTGGACAAAAGAACGACACTTGTGGAAATTAGACTATGGGCTATTAATGGGCTTTATATTTGTTTAACTAAATGATAGTTTGTTAATGTTAATATAAAGATTTACAATTGGGCGTCCCTATAAATTACCATATACACTCGATCGGACACGATGGGCGGGGTATTTATATGTTTGAATAATCGTTCATTTAACCGGACACGGGAATGGATTAATAGCCACTAGAATAATTAAAACAGGGGTGAAATTATGTACAAGGACACTTGGTATAATTGATAACAAAATATTAAAATCTTGGGTTACACTCAGTCGACATCCTGGTGTAATTATTAAACAGAGTATTAAAATCTTGTTACAGTTTAAGTCCCCAATTAGTTGGAATATTTAACTTCGGGTATAAGGATAATTTGACGAGGACACTCGCACTTTATATTTATGACTGATGGACTGTTATGGACAAAAACCAGACGGACATATTAAATAATCCAGGACAAAGGACAATTAACCCATGGGCATAAAACTAAAATCAACACGTCAAACATCATGATTACGGAAGTTTAAATAAGCATAATTCTTTTATTTCATATTTAATTTCCTTTATTTTATATTTAATTGCACTTCTAATTATCGCATTTTTATTGTTATTGTATTTAATTGCACTTTTAATTATCGTACTTTTTAATTATCGCAAGTTTATTTTATCGCACTTTTATTATTCGCAATTTCATTATCGTTATTTACTTTATGCTTTAATTTAAGTCTTGTATTTATTTTTAATATTTTACATTTGGTTTTAACTGCGACTAAAGTTTTAAAATCGACAAACCGGTCATTAAACGGTAAAACCCCCCATTTATAATAATAATATTACTTATATATATATATTTGTATTTTTATAAAAGTAAACTAATATAGCGTTAAGCTTTGTTTAAAAAGATTCCCTGTGGAACGAACCGGACTTACTAAAAACTACACTACTGTACAATTAGGTACACTGCCTATAAGTGTTGTAGCAAGGTTTAAGTATATCCATTCTATAAATAAATAAATATCTTGTGTAAAATTGTATCGTAATTAATAGTATTTTCTGTAAAAATATAAGTTATTTTATATACTACCCCGCTGCACATCACCAAGTTAAGGTTCACATGTGTTTACCATAAGTAATGATTTGCATAACTTCAACTTAGAACACTTACTAGTTAACAAAAGTCAAAATCCCTAATTCAAGAACCCTAAAATTCAATAATTTGTGTGTTCGTGTAATTCAACAAAGGTTCATGCAATTTTGTTAATGTATACTAGTAATCAAACTTCAAAATATCTCAATTGAATAATTTAATGGCCAAAAGTCCGAAACCCCTAAATTCATGAAGAACCCTAATTTCCAAAGTAAAGATTTAAGCAAATAATCATGAAATTAGAGCATGAATAAGGATTAGTAGCAACAATTTAAGCATACAATGACCAAAACATGAACATTCAAACATCTTCACACTAAGAACAAGCTAAATCTGATTTTTAGAGTGAAGAACACAAGAATCATGAAGTGTTTAGGATTAATCTTACCTTTCTCATGTTGATATTCGGATTTGATGCTCAAAGATTTGATTAATCGGTTCAATTAGTGAGTAGAGATTGAAATTTTGAGAGAGAATGAGATGGAATTCGGAGTAGTAGGTGAAAAAATGAGAAAAAATGATAAACTCCCGTATTTGTAAAAAAAAATGGGCAGAATCCAACATACAGACACAGATGCGGCGCATCTGTAGCAGATGCGGCGCATCTGGCTCAGATGTGGCGCATCTGAAGCAGATGCGGCGCATCAGATGGTCCAAATGCGGCGCATGACCCTTTCTCGGCGCATTCAAAGTTCACGGGATTTTTCTTGTCTGCAGATGCGGCGCATCCATCACAGATGCGGCGCATCTGCACCTGTTGCACCAGCTTTTGACGTTTTTTCGCGTTTTAAACATTTCGGAAGGTCCCTAAACAACTTGGTTCGTATAATAACTTAGAAATCACTCAAAACACTCAAATATATTAAAATACGTACACGAGTGGGACTATATACATGTTGTGAAGTTTAACGAGTCGTTCACGCGACTCCGTCCCAAGCTAATTAGCGTTGGGGAATAGGGTGATGTCATCTCGAACCGTGGTGTCCACTCCATCGAAATAGAGTTTCAAGCAATGACCATTCACCTTGAAGGTATTTCCGTTTCCAAACAACTCAACATATCCTGATGGGAATGCTTGTTTCACCAAATAAGGTCCCGTCCATCGGGACTTCAACTTTCAGGGAGAAAATTTAAACCGTGAGTTAAAAACCAAAACCTTATCACCGGTTTTAAATTCTTTCACTTCTTTCAATCGGGCATCATGCCACCTTTTCGTTTTCTCCTTATACGAGCTCGAATTCTCGTACGCTTCTAACCTCAACTCTTCCAATTCATGCAATTGCATGAATCGGTTTTCACCAGCCTTTTCCATGTCTAAATTACAAAGTTTTAATGCCCAGTATGCTCTATGTTCCACTTCAACCGGAAGATGGCATGCTTTACCGTATACAAGTTTAAATGGTGTGGTATCGATTGGTGTTTTAAAAGCAGTCCTAAAGGCCCACAACGCATCATCCAACTTGCGTTGCCAAATCTTAGGGTTGTTATCAACCGTCTTCTCAAGTATGCGTTTCAAGGCACAATTTGTGTTCTCCACTTGACCACTCGTTTGCGGGTGGTACGGAGTAGAGAAACGATGAGTTACGCCATACTTCTTCAACACCTTTTCAAGAAGGTTGTTGGAAAAATGAGTTCCCCGATCGGATATGAGCGCTTTTGGGATTCCAAAGCGCGAGAAGAGATTTTTCAAGAAGTTCACCACCACCCTAGCATCATTCGTAGGTAAAGCTTTTGCTTCAGCCCACTTAGATACATAGTCAACGGCTACTAGGATGTATTTGCACTTATGGGAACTTGGAAATGGTCCCATGAAATCGATTCCCCAAATATCAAAGATTTCACAAACTTGGATGCCGGTTTGAGGCATCTCATCCTTTTTCGTGATGTTACCCGTTCGTTGGCATGCATTGCAAGTCCGAACAAAATTATGGGCATCTTTAAAGATCGTGGGCCAATAAAAGCCCGAGTCAAGGATTTTTCTTGCGGTGTGGTTTGGTCCGAAATGACCGCCGGTGAGCCCTTGATGGTAATGCTCGAGAATTTGTTGAGCCTCTTTTCCGTACACACAATGGCGAATCATTTGATCTGCACCAACACGGAATAGGTCGGGATGTTCCCAGAAATAGGACTTCAAATCCGCAAAGAATTTCTTCTTTTGTTGATAAGAAAGTCCTTTTTGAAGAATGCTTGAAGCAAGATAGTTTGCAAAATGGGCAAACCATGAGATTTCAGATTCCTTGTCAACCCTCATTAGAGATTCATCCGGAAATATGTCCTTGATGATTGTATCATCGAGTTTATCTAATTCGGGGTTTTCAAGTCGGGATAAATTATCGGCGGCTAGATTCTCGGCTCCTTTCTTATCACGTATCTCAATGTCAAACTCTTGAAGTAGAAGAACCCAACGTATGAGACGATGTTTTGCATCTAGGTTCGAGAATAAGTACCTAAGAGCCGAATGATCCGTGTAAACAATGGTTTTGGAGAACACCAAATATGACCGAAATTTATCAAACGCATAAACAACCGCTAGGAGCTCTTTTTCCGTGGTAGTGTAATTAATTTGAGCTCGCGTTAGCATTTTGCTTGCATAATAAATTGGAAGAAAATGATTATCGGGTCGTTGTCCTAAGACAGCACCTAAGGCATAGTCGCTTGCGTCACACATTAGCTCAAATGGCATACTCCAATCCGGAGATACGATAATGGGAGCTTGTGTGAGTTTTGACTTTAGAATCGAGAATGCATTTTCGCAATTAGAATCAAAGTCAAATGGAGCATCCTTTTCAAGAAGCTTGGTCAATGGGCGGGCGATTTTAGAAAAATCTTTGATAAATCGCCTATAGAATCCCGCGTGACCAAGAAAGCTTCTAATCGCCTTGACATTCGTTGGTATAGGTAGCTTAGAGATAACTTCAATTTTAGCTTTATCTACCTCTATTCCCGCACGAGATATTTTGTGACCAAGTACAATGCCCTCCTTCACCATGAAGTGGCATTTTTCCTAATTCAGGACCAAATTTGCTTTCTCACATCGGATAAGCATACGTTCAAGGTTAAAAAGACACGATTCAAAGGAGTCTCCAAACACGGAAAAGTCATCCATGAAGACTTCCATACAATCCTCTACCATATCATCAAAAATTACCATCATGCACCTTTGAAAGGTTCTGGGTGCATTGCATAAACCAAATGGCATGCGGCGATAGGCAAAGGTCCCAAAAGGACAAGTGAATGTGGTCTTTTCTTGGTCATTGGGATCAATTGGAATTTGGAAGTAACCGGAGAAACCATCTAGAAAGCAATAGTATTCTTTCCCCGCTAATCGTTCAATCATTTGATCAATAAAAGGTAACGGGAAATGATCTTTTCTAGTGGCATCATTGAGACGCCTGTAATCAATACAGACTCTCCAGCCGGTAACCGTTCTAGTTGGAACGAGTTCATCTTTTTCATTTACAATAACGGTTGTACCCCCCTTTTTGGGTACTACTTGTACTGGACTAACCCAAGGACTATCGGAGATGGGGTAGATTAACCCGGTGTCAAGAAGCTTGACTACCTCCTTTTTAACAACCTCTTTCATGTTGGGAATTAGCCTGCGTTGTCTTTGTACTACTGGTTTGAAGTCATTTTCAAGGAGAATTTTATGTGTACCATAAGACGGGTTTATCCCTGGAATGTCGGTCGTTTTCCAGGCTATAGCCTTTTTGTGGGTTTTCAAAACAGAGATCAACCTTTTCTTCTCGTTACCGGAAAGATGTGAAGCAATAATTACTGGCAATTGAGATGTACCTTCGAGGTAAGCATACTCCAAGTGTTTGGGTAGCTCCTTAAGCTCTAGTACGGGTGGTTCTTCCAAGGAATTCTTTATTCGGAATCTATCTTTATTTCCGATATCTTCAAATGATTCTTCTTCCTTAGGAAACTCTTCTTTCAGGGTCTCATCATCCGTGACCGCTTTCATCAACTCATCAAAATCCTCATCAATATTGAAATATTGATTTTCACTCACCGAGGCAAACCCCGAGGTATCAATTTCAAGTAGCTCCTGTAATTCATTCTCAACACAAAAGTTTATAACATCAATTTGAAAACAAGAGTCATCGGTGGAAGTGGGTGTTTTCATGGCTTTGTCAATATTACAAACTATTCTCTCGTCTCCCACACCTAGACTTAATTGTTCTTTTTGGATATTAATGATAGCATCTGCAGTGTTAAGGAAAGGACGTCCTAAAATGATAGGAACTTTTGTGTCCTCTTGCATTTCTAGAATAACAAAGTCGACGGGAAAGACAAGTGAGCCAACTTTTACAAGAATATCCTCGGCTATACCTATGGGGGTATCAAATGATTGGTTTGCTAATCGAATACCCATCCGGGTTGGTTTCAAATCTCCTAAGTCAAGTTTCAAGTATAACGAGTAAGGCATTAGGTTAACACTTGCACCTAGGTCGGCTAGTGCATCATACACTACCGAATCACCCATCATACATGGTATGATAAAACTACCCGGATCTCCCAATTTTGGAGGTACATTTTGCTTTTTCAAGATGGCCGAACACTCCTCATGGAGGAATGTGGCAGATACTTCTTGGTATTTTCCTTTCGAGGATATGAGATCTTTTAAAAACTTCCCGTAATGGGGCATACCCTTAAGAACCTCTGCGAGTGACATGTTAATGCTGATTTGCTTGATCATATCCGCAAATTTCTGATATTGGCTCGCGATTCTGTCTTTCTTCAACGCTTTTGGGTATGGAATAGGTGCCTTGTACACCTTCACTGGTGGTTCTTCACTTTTCTTCGATATGACCTCCGGTGGATCACCTTTCTCTTGCTCTTTTTCAACATGCTTATCTATATCAACAGGCTCCTGCAAAATAGAAGGAGACAAGGGAACTTCTGGGGACTTAAGGGTCTCTGGGTTAGTAGTTAAACCGCTTCTAGTGGTTATAGCATTTACATGCTCATTCCTTGTTTGATTGTTACTAGGATTCACTTGAGTATTTGAGGGGAGAGCACCAGGTGGTCTCTTTGCTAGTAACTGTGAGATCCTTCCAACATCCCTTTCTAAGTTTTGAATCGTAGCTTGTTGATTGCGAATTTGTTGAGTTTGAATTTCTGCATTTTGTTCGTGTTTAACCATAAAATCTCTCAACAGATCTTCTAAACCGGATTTCTTCTCAGGTTGTGGTTGTATAAGTGCTTGTGGTTGTGCTTGTGGTTGATTGTGTTGGAAATTATTTTGGTAATTTCGTGGCGGTTGATTACGATTGTTTAGATGATTGTAACCCGGTGGTGTATTTCTTTGATTTTGATTCTGGAAATTTCGGTTATTTTGGTAACCTGCATTCCCTCCGTGGTAGTTGTTGTTTGAACTTGAAGGTCCTCCTATTTGATAACTGTTGACAGGAGGATATTTCCGGTTATTTGCTTCAACCGCCGGAAAGTCGTCAAAATTCATCTCACCTTTTCGCATGTAACCTAGGAAATTTGCTTGCTCTTCCATCGTTGTTTGGTCGCAATCTCGTGTGAGATGGGGACCTTGGCACAACTCGCACCCTACCCTGATAGCGTGCATTTCTTTGGTTACCTTCTCGATTTGCCTTGCTTGATTTGCCAATTGAACTTTTAATGTAGCGATTTCATCGTTGCTTTCGACATTAGCAACTGTTGACGATCTAGAGAATTCCATCTCCTGATGCCAATTATGAGAATGGGCTGCTATATCGGCAATTATCGTGTGAGCGTCTTCGGGGCTTTTTTTCATGATTGATCCTCCTGCTGCAACATCTATATCCTTCCGGGTAGCCACATTGACTCCTTTATAGAAAATTTGGACTTTTTGGAATGTATTCAACCCGTGTTGAGGACATACCCTAAGCATTTTATTAAATCGGGTCCAAGCTTCATAAAGAGTCTCATTAGACTTTTGTTTGAAGTGATTTATGTCACTTTTCAATTTTGCTGCTTTCGAAGCGGGGAAGAATTCTGACAAAAATTTGTCCATCATATCATTCCAGTTTTCAATATAACCTTCCGGTAATGAGTCTAGCCAATCTCTTGCATCATCCTTTAGGGACCATGGAAAGATTTTTAGACATGCAACTTCATCGGAGACATCTTTGATTTTGAAAAGCTTGCAAATGCTTACAAACTTACGAAGATGCTCGTTAGCATCCTCATTTGGGGCTCCACCGAATTGACATGTATTAGTCACCATGTGGAGAAATTGTCCCTTTATTTCAAAACCGTCAGTCATCGTAGGTTGAACAATTGCGTGGCCTTGTCCTGTCCTTGTTGCCTTCATCAAAGCATCCATCGTTTGATTTGTAGCAGTCATCTCTTCCTCTTCTTTAATGACTGGCTCGATGATTGGTTGAACAATTGGTTCAAAGTTAGAATCTAACGAAAGTGATTCTAAACCTTGAGCAAGAGATTCTACTTCTTGAGCTCTTAAGCGTTTGTGAAGTTCTCTTTCAGGTTCAGGATATGAAGGAATTAAATTAGAGTTGGAAGAACGTAGATTCATGCACTAATGCTTATCCTGCAATCACAACACTACAAACAAACCAATAGCAAAAATACAAGCTTACAATAAAAAGTAACTTTTCTAGGAATTGAATTCCTACAAAAGGATCGAATAATTCAAAGTTTATTAAAATCTTTTAACAAAACCGCTCCCCGGCAGCGGTGCCAAAAAGTTGATGTGTCAAGACGTAACCTTTAAAATGTAGACAATATGCTTAATAATTAACACATAATACAGGCAACTAAAACCCGATCATGTAGTAACTAGCAAGTAAATTGACCAGTTCGATCCACAGGGAGAAGTTTGTTTAAATGATTTTACCACGATTAATTATTCTAAAAAGGGGGTTTATATTTGAAGTTGTGTTTTTGTTTAACGAAACAGTAAATAAATATAATGAATGACAATAATGAGAATGCGGTGTTTACTTCTATGCTTGATAGATGACAGGGATTGTTCTTTTATAATTAAAACCGTTATGCGATAGTTACAAAAGAGTAGTTTATATCAATTTCACAATATCTATAAACTTAAGAACTATGTTTAATTAACAGGATTCTTTCTTGGTTAAATTCACATAAAACCTAGTTTACTAAGATCACTCTAAGTAAACTACATGATTGTAAAACCTAAATATCATCCAATTACCATCCTATATTCACATATAGGTGTCTAGATCACTAGGTGTTGAAGTACAAATTATAGCCTTTGATAAATTCACATAAATCAAGTCATAACTCGTATAATTGAACTAGAATATAAAGATAGTTACAACAATGGATCTCTTGAAAGAACATGGTGATTTAGATTGATTAACTAACTAGATTCAACCCGGTTAAACTCACGTGAAACCATAATTACAACAATCACTTGAGGTAATTTCATAACTATGTTGCTTTGGAACTTATTCAATTACCGAATTAAACACATAACAAAATCACTTAAGTGTATGTATCTAATCGTCTAGATTACTAAATGTATTGAAGTATAGATTGTTTTCCTAGTTAACTCACATTAATAGGTTGCAATCTATATAATTGAAGTAATGATCTAAACATGCATAACAATGGTTCTTACGGTTGAACTAGATAATTAAATCAATCAAACATATGTATAACTAGCATAACATCAAAGTATAGAACAATACCAAGCCATAAATCTTACATTGAAGCAAACACACAAGGCTTTTAGCCTAACATAATCATAGTAGAACTAATGAAACAGTAAATACAAGTTGAATTCATGTTAAAAAGATATAGAACAATAGTACCAATTGCGATAAACGATCCTAGCTTAATATTGATGTTGAAAGAGTGGAGATTAACTTGCAGCCTTCCTTGGACCTTGAAAATCGTCTTAAAACTGGGGGAGAACGTAGTGGTGAAGGTCCTTTAAGTAAGTAACCATTTGCTTCATTAAATAGCCTCAAAAGTTAGGTATTTTGGCCAGAAAGTGACCAGATGCGCCGCATCTCTTTACGTTTAGTAGATTCCAGCTCGATTCTGCACTCAGGACTGTCGGCAGGGGGTCAGATGCGCCGCATCTGGGATAGATGCGCCGCATCTGGGACAGATGCGCCGCATCCATCTCAGATGCGCCGCATCTGTTGCTATTTTGGCCCAGAAGTCTTCATGCTCCGCATCTGAAACTGTCGGGAGTTATTTGGTGTAAAGATGCGCCGCATCTAAGAGAGATGCGCCGCATTTGGACCTGTTTCAGTGGTTTCGGGCTGTTTTACGCATTCGATCTTCGTTTTAACTCTGTTTTCGCTGTTGGTCTTCATTTATTCATTCACAATGGACTTTTTACAAATGTACATGAATTACAATACATACGTATAACAATTACATACAAATGGAACAACATTGGATCGAAATAACGACAATAAACATGTATAATTTTGGCGTTATCAACATGCAAATGCTTTATTAACTGTTTTACTATATTTATATGTGTGAGTTATAGTCCCACTTTTAAAATCTAATATTTTTGGGATGAGAATACATGCAGGTTTTATAAATGATTTACAAAATAGACACAAGTACGTGAAACTACATTCTATGGTTGAATTATCAAAATCGAATATGCCCCTTTTTATTAAGTCTGGTAATCTAAGAATTAGGGAACAGACACCCTAATTGACGCGAATCCTAAAGATAGATCTATCGGGCCCAACAAGCCCCATCCAAAGTATCAGATGCTTTAGTACTTCGAAATTTATATCATGTCCGATGGAGGATCCCGGAATGATGGGGATATTCTTATATGTATATTGTGAATGTCGATTACCAGGTGTTCAATCCATATGAATGATATTTTGTCTCTATGCATGGGACGTATATTTATGGGAAAGGAAAATCTTGTGGTCTATTAAAATGATGGAAATGATTATTTATGTTAAACTAATGAACTCACCAACCTTTTGGTTGACACTTGAAAGCATGTTTATTATCAGGTTTGAAAGAAGTCTTCCGCTGTGCATTTGCTCATTTTAAAGATATTACTTGGAGTCATTCATTGCATATTTCAAAAGACGTTGCATTCGAGTCGTTGAGATCATCAAGATTATTATTAAATCAGTTATAGTTAGATATATTATAAAATGGTATGCATGCCGTCAACTTTCGTTGTAATGAAAGATTGTCTTTTCAAAAACGAATGCAATGTTTGTAAAATGTATCATATAGAGGTTAAATACCTCGTGATGTAATCAACTGTTGTGAATCGTTTATAATCAATATGGACTTCGTCCGGATGGATTAGGACGGGTGTTTACAGTTGGTATCAGAGCGATGGTCTTAGCGAACCAGGTCTGCATTAGTGTGTCTAATTGATAAGTCATTAGGATGCATTAGTAAGTCTGGACTTCGACCGTGTCTGCATGTCAAAAGTTTTGCTTATCATTTCGTGTCAAAAATCTTCTACTTATCATCCTTAGGAAATTATCTGCTTATCATTCTTAGTCTAGACACATATTACTGCATTGATTGCATGAATAGTGTATAGATACATTTATATCTTAGCGTATATGTTATTGTTACCTTTGCCTGATAGCTTCCGTAGATTCTTTCGTAACTTATGGGATTTTAGTAATATATATGCATATGTAAATTATGTATTGCAGAGTACTAATCTACATCCTATAATCTATTTCTTATCGAAAAGTCCTTCATCTAATCGTACGAAATGAATTCCTCAACCAGTTCGAATTCCTCGGATTACGACAGCTATTCCGATATGGAGTTTCACCTATCAGCGTCACCAGAATGAATCAACCAATCAGTCATCCCCAATTCATTTGATGAGTTTGTAGTCAACTTAAACAATGGAGACGCGAAGAAGGCGATCCCTTCCACCAACCGAATTCACCTTTTGACAATGAACCTGAAGCGTTTACCGGCGAACCTGTTCGAGACACCATTTTCAGTCTCATTTCCAGGGTAACTCGACAAGATTATATTCTATCAACAATTCTGAACCTTATTCATCCACTCGTTCCGACCGACAATCATCCTGGAGTAATAAGTCAACGAACTTCACGATCGAAAAATCAATTCGGAGAATATGGTGCAAAATGTACCAGCTTCAGCAACATCACCGGCACCAACAGTACCATCAGTAACAGCACCAGTACCATCAACAATCCATGTCTCAACATCTCATTCTGTACCTCGAGTATAATCATCGTTCTACGTATCTTCTACATCAATTATCTTCGTTCTTCATGGCAATTATGTAATCTCTAAAGTTTTAGAGATTATGTACTCTAGTTCTAGCCGTAAATCTGATGAATTTAATATCACATTGACTCATTAAATCCATGAATACATCTGAAGAAAATAAATATGTGTATATATTTTTTCATAAAGATTGTAATTTAAAATTCTTTCGTACAAACTGTTAATGGTGAAAATATTTTAACGGGTAGGTAATACCCGAGAAATATTTAGATTTCACATTAATAAGTACACTGTACATTCTTTCAAATCTGATACAACAGTCAATTACTATCCTACTTACATCTACCGATATACGAATCCGTTCACCACAGAATAACCATTTTCATTTAATTTCATGTTTGGATTTTGATTTATCAGAATCCGACAAGTGGCATAATGAAGAACACATTTGACGAAATAAAAATTTGATAGAAACAAACAAATTAACTACGAAAAATTTTGTTAAGAATCCACGCTAACTGTTCATAACTAACTGATTATATTTTATTTATCGCAATTTAATTATCGTAATTTTATTTATCGTTATTTAATTTCTGTAGTTATTTTACGCACTTTAAATATCGGGACATGTATACAAGGTTTTGACATATCATATCGACGCATCTATATATATTATTTGGAATCACCATAGACACTCTATATGCAGTAATGATCGAGTTCTCTATACAGGGTTGAGGTTGATTCTATAATAATATATATACTTTGAGTTGTGATCGAGTCTGAGACGTATACGGGTCACGAAATGTATTAATAAATTCGAATATTATATATTAAACTATATATGAATGATTGCACTGTCAACTGTAGACTACCGACTGTGGACTAATAACATTAGACAATTAAAATGAATTAAAATATTGATTATAACATATGAAACTAAACATTTCTTCAAGTTTGCCACTTGATCTCATCTTAAACCTCATTTGTATATTGACGATTACAATCTGCGTTCAAACCTTTCGTAATTCTTGAAAACACCTCAATCGGGAGGATGAATCAACCGCACTTCATCTACGGAAGAAAAGATTGATACATATAGTTATGCACCTGAAAAATTCTCGGAACCCGTATAAACGTTTAACACGTATCTGTGCTAGCTCCTTTGGCGTTGTTATCACCGAAAATAACTTTGCAATTCTTTTCCAAATTAGCCAATTTTGTCACAGCTTCAGCAATTCAACTTCGACTTTTTATCCGAAGTAACCTTACTATAAATCCTGATATATACGATTACCCTTTGATACTAGAGAATTCTTTTATATTCCACCATATTACCAGCAGACGTACCAGGAACCTCGTTGCTTTTTGGCTTAAATCTCTCTGATAAATCATTATATTTATTCATTGAAACCCTATCATATACTCATCCGCATCTTATAACGAGAACTGCCATAACAATTACCGAGAATCAGCAATCAGTACTTTGAAAACTCACAACATATCTACATCAACAGTTATATATATGACATTTATCTCTTGGAATTATGATCTCTCATTCTGAAATTCTGAAAAGCACTCAGTCACAAATCAATACTCTGAATGTTGAAAAAGCTGAATGAAGCAGCAGAAACTGTAGATAACTGTAAACGACCATAATCATCGAAAGTTTGATGATAAAGATTAGTATGTTGGAAAAGCTCAGAAAATTTGAAACTGGAAAGCGGATTGAGCTAACCATAAAGGAAACCAAGGAGAAATACAAGTAGCATACCCTAAATTCATAGAACCCAGATAAATCTATATCCGTTGAAATCTTTAGCGAATACCTTGCTTCCGAACCTAAACCTTTATGGATAAATCTTCTTCATCATCCATCGATATTAGAAATTCCAAGATATCATCGTATCTTTCATTATAAATATCCTTCATATTTCTGAAGATATTTTCATAACTATTCTTATCTGAAATCATTAATCTCTTTGTGCTATCAGTGTTACATCATATAGAAACTGTTAGTTTCTATATTCTATAAACTTTCGAGCTTAAAATATGAATGTTATTGAAGTAATGTTGGGAACTGATGCATGAGTTAGTATAATATAATGACACTTGATCAACGTGATTATATTATAGTAAGTCATGCTGAGTTCTAACGGGACATGATGGTTCACAGTAGATCATACCACCATCATGTGTCATGTTACATAACTCTTTTATTCTAATTAACTTCTGAACATATCAAGAAAGTATATTCTTGATAGCTCTATTCTCAATGATCCTGGTAATTTGACGAATCAAATCGTGCTATTACGTCCTTTCTTGATTATAACATTAAATTCATTCGAAACCCCATACTTACAAATTCTAGACCATTACTCGTTTTACTAGAGATCGAGAGGAGATTAAAAAGACGAAGAGCTTCGAAACATAAAGGAAGATATGAAACTCGACAACAACACCAAAATTACAATAATTAAAAATTTAAAACATCACGACAATTAAAAATTAAAAGATTACAATCAAACTACTCGTCATCGTCAATTGTCATCTGCAAAGTAGCGTTCACCAGTCATTTCACCATCCGTGAGGTACTCTGGAGACATCGGTATTTCTCTTGATGCCTCAACTGCTGGTTCAGCTGATTCATCGAGGTAACGATAACCCAACGTCTCTTCATCTTCAAGAACCGCATACAAAGAAATGCGTTTACCGCAATCTTCAATGGTATCTTTTATAAAGTACCATTGATCATCGGTACACAGAAGACTTGCCCTACAATCCGCATCATAATCGTCTTTATAAAAGAACACAGACGTGAATTCACACGGAATTTTTTCCTTCAGAAAGGATAGCAAGTCTTGTAAACCAACATCACGAATGTCGATATCTTCAAACGAAATACTATCGCCCCACTTATATTCCTTCATTTGATTACGGAAATCACCTCCGTAATGAACGTTGAATGAAACAATCATTGGGGGAAGTGTTAACATTTTGCAGTTTGGGAGTGTTTGATTTTGATTTTGAGAAAGGTGGAAATATAAAAGAAATATATGTTTGATGTATAAAATGAAGTATATGGTTGGTGTTTATATAGTGTAAAAGTGACCGTTGGGATAGCCGTTGGAAATTTTTTTTAATAACGGCTAAAAAAATTTGGGCAAGTTTTTGGGCGAAGGTGGAGGATGCCCGTTGGGACCTCTCTCTTGATAGTTTCATTCGTGCTCTTCGAATAATCGAATTGTTTTATCTGTATTACTCAGTAATGATAAAACTCTATTTATTAACTCATATTCGTCAGGGAAACATATTTATTGTTAGCCATGACGACCTCACTCAAATTTCGGGACGAAATTTCTTTAACGGGTAGGTACTGTGATGACCCGGGAATTTCCGATCAAATTTAAACTTTAATCTTTATATGTTTCTGACACGATAATCAAAAATCTGTAATGTTGAGTCTAGAAAGTTTGAAATCTATATTCAGATAATCAGTTACCCTTTAACCATGCCTGACGATTCACGAACAATTAATTATAAATAGATATGTGCGTATGTATATATAAATAATAATTCGAAATATAATTTGAAGTATTATATGTTGTTATTATTAAAAATTAATAAAATAAAAATAGGATATTATATTAATTATTACTTAAAATATATAAAGAAAGTATATTAAAAATAAATATTAAATGATTGTAATACTCGTTTAATGATCCGATTGATATTAGGCAAGTTAAATTTAAACCTATGTAATTTTAAAATAAACGGTGATACGAAAAATAGTTTTATAAATTTTAGGCTTATTAATAATATATTTAGATGTTGTTTGTCAAATTTTAAAACTTATTTTGTTTGGGGATTGGGAGTGATTAATTAATGTATTTTTATTTAATAGTTAGTGACCAAAGTTTATACTCTACTGACTGAAATAATTAAAGAAACTTAATATTAAAATTTGAGATTTTTCTAAGGACTTTTATCCGTCACTGATTAACAACGGACCCTGATATATACCCAATGGAAGTGTCGGCAGTCTAATGTCCACACCTTTTTAGTTGTAACCACGGTTTTTATTCTAATGATTCAAAAGAGGTACACAATTAATATTATATATTCCATATGCAAGAATATAGTGACACACTACTAGGTTTTTCCTTTAACAAATTTCACTAACCATACATTCAACCACGGATGTTCCTACGACAACCATCTCAACCATCAAACCATTGCCGCCACTACCTTAACACCTTACATCACCACCACGAGAACCAACTCCGGCCACTCTCTCTCATCCTATCTATATCTTACATCTAATTCCGTTTATTCTTCTGGTTATACCGTGAACGAACACCATCTCTTAGACACCCCTAAAACTGCAGCTCATAATCATCCACAACTCGAACCCGGTTTAAACCGCTGCTGCACTTATGGTTCCTGTTTACTATGATCATCACCACCGTAACCACAGTCATCACAACCTCACTATGAACAACCAATAACCCCATAACCACCATGAATCACCCTACAAACCGTCACCCACTTCACCACCCAACCACCTTTCAATATCACCATCTACATATAACCATTTTTGAAGAACATACCACCCATCTCCGAACCACTTTCACCATGAACCCACTTGGTTATCACCCCAAAAACACACACACTTATTGTTAATACCACTGTTATTATATAGTGATGATCAAATCATATCAACACTTATCATCGAATAATGTTACCTTTCATCGTAATTGTTTCCTGGTACGAAAAACAAGATCCATGAACCACAGCCCATCGAGCCATCTGTTTTGCTAATAGTACTTGTGTTCCGGCTAACAAGTCATTACAAAATGCTACCCAAGAACCACCAATTCATCTTCATAAGCCATCTCTTAACTGCTGCTCGATTTTCTCCTGTTTTCCATCCGAAAATATTAGCCAAAACGAAACCTGACTGCTGCTGTATAGGTTCCTGTCTTTATATTTTTTTTAAAAAAGAGATAGACATTAAGGATAATGATGATGTGGTGATCGAAAGTAGCAATGAATATATTAAAAGGGATAGTGTTTTAGTCAATGATTAATTAAAGAACCAAAAACCCTACCATGTTCTCTTGTCGACATGATATCTCAGCTATGCGATGTTAATTACTCATTAACGGACCATTGATTGGGCTTGAAAGAGACTTGAGCTATGTATTGTGGGTGTAGTTGAGCCGAGAGTTAACTCAAAACGTGTTGGGCCGAGTTTATTTAGTTATATTTTTTTAGGCCGAATGAATTGTTGAATGCATTTGGTTAAATTGAGCCGAGAGCCAAACAATTGTTACTTGGGCCAGATTAGGAAAGTGAAGAAATGAATCAGAAGAAATTAAATAAACGGGTTATGTATATTAGGATAGGGATTTAATTAGGAAAATACAAATGGTGTAATGGTTTAGGGTGCGTGTTGGGTTAGCAAGTGGTCTAGGGTTCGATCCTGGTTCCTATCAATTTTTTTGGGAAAAGCTCTTGAGGTAGTTTCATTATCAAGATTATTATTATTAATTTTCATTATTATTATTATTAAATATGTTATGTTAATGTTAGTTATGGTGAACAAAAATAATAAAATTATGAATGGTACTATCTTTATTATTATAAGTATCATTATTAAAATTTTAGAAGTTTCATTAAATAAGTATTATTATTATTATTATTGTTAATATTATTATTTTTGTTATTATTATGATTAGAATGGAATTAGTATTACTATCAAAATAACACCAATAAATATTATTATTATTATTAAGATTATTATTAAGTATTATCATTATTACTCTAAGTATTATTATCATCATTATCGTTATAAAATATGACTCTTTTATTAATATTAACCTTATTACTATACGTACAACTTAGATATATAAATATATAAAAAATATTATTATAACTATATTAAAAAGATATAAATCTTAATACGTCATAAAATATATACTGTTCACTATTATTATATGTAATAATATTATTTGATATATAAATAATTGATATAGGTTCGTGAATCCGAGGCCAACCCTATACTTGTTCAATGTCGTTCTGTGTATTTTTACTACAAAATACATTAGGTGAGTTTCATTTGCTCCCTTTTTACTTATTACATTTTTGGGCTGAGAATACATGCAAATGCTTTATTAACTGTTTTACTATATTTATATGTGTGAGTTATAGTCCCACTTTTAAAATCTAATATTTTTGGGATGAGAATACATGCAGGTTTTATAAATGATTTACAAAATAGACACAAGTACGTGAAACTACATTCTATGGTTGAATTATCAAAATCGAATATGCCTCTTTTTATTAAGTTTGGTAATCTAAGAATTAGGGAACAGACACCCTAATTGACGCGAATCCTAAAGATAGATCTATCGGGCCCAACAAGCCCCATCCAAAGTATCAGATGCTTTAGTACTTCGAAATTTATATCATGTCCGATGGAGGATCCCGGAATGATGGGGATATTCTTATATGTATATTGTGAATGTCGATTACCAGGTGTTCAATCCATATGAATGATATTTTGTCTCTATGCATGGGACGTATATTTATGGGAAAGGAAAATCGTGTGGTCTATTAAAATGATGGAAATGATTATTTATGTTAAACTAATGAACTCACCAACCTTTTGGTTGACACTTGAAAGCATGTTTATTCTCAGGTTTGAAAGAAGTCTTCCGCTGTGCATTTGCTCATTTTAAAGATATTACTTGGAGTCATTCATGACATATTTCAAAACACGTTGCATTCGAGTCGTTGAGATCATCAAGATTATTATTAAATCAGTTATAGTTAGATATATTACAAAATGGTATGCATGCCGTCAACTTTCGTTGTAATGAAAGATTGTCTTTTCAAAAACGAATGCAATGTTTGTAAAATGTATCATATAGAGGTCAAATACCTCGCGATGTAATCAACTGTTGTGAATCGTTTATAATCAATATGGACTTCGTCCGGATGGATTAGGACGGGTCTTTACAGTACCTACCCGTTAAGTTCATACTTAGTAGCTAATATACAATTCAACTACTACAATTCTATATGAAAAACTGATTATAATAATATTTCGCGTTTAAACTTTTATACAATATTTTACAAACTTACAATACCGCTTATTTTACATAAAGCATGAAATATAGCACACAATAACTTTGATACAAGATAGTTGTGAAGATAATTCTAGCTAGTACACAAGTATTTCAGGAAAGGCAATAAAGACACGTAATTCATACGTCCAGAAACAAGTCATGCATTCTGGTTTTACTAGGACTACTTCCCATCCTTGGTCTTGTGGAACATAACCGTTATGGCCGTTGATAAGACAGCGTGTTGTAACGTCGTCAAAGGGACGAGGGTTACGTAATGACCAACAGTCTCGTAATAACCTAAAAACCTCATTTCTTACCCCAATTACCGACTCCGTCACTTGTGGGAACGTTTTGTTTAATAGTTGTAGCCCGATGTTCTTTTTCTCACTTTGGTGAGAAGCGAACATTACTAACCCGTAAGCATAGCATGCTTCTTTATGTTGCATGTTAGCCGCTTTTTCTAAATCATGAAGTCCTATATTCGGATACATTGAGTCAAAATAATTTCTTAACCCGTTGCGTAAAATAGCATTTGGGTTCCCCGCAATATATGCGTCAAAGTAAACACATCGTAACTTATGGGTTTCCCAATGTGATATCCCCCATCTTTCAAACGAAAGTCTCTTATAAACCAAGACATTCTTGGAACGTTCTTCGAATGTCTTACAAACTGATTTCGCCGTAAATAGTTGTGCCGAAGAATTCTGACCGACTCTAGACAAGATTTCATCAATCATGTCTCCGGGTAGGTCTCTTAAAATATTGGGTTGTCTATCCATTTTGTGTTTTTATACTGTAAAATAGACAAGAGTTAGATTCATAAAAAAAATACTTATTAATACAAGCAATTTTTACATATATCATAAAGCATAAGCACACTATATTACATATATTACTCCACACGAATACAACTATCTTATTCCGACTCGCTCGTTTCTTATTCTTCGGTTTTGGTTCGTTTTTCCAAGTTTCTAGGGATATATGATGTTCCCCTAATACGAGATGTCGTTTTCCACAACGGTTTAGAAAAACCTGGTGGTTTAGAGGTTCCCGGGTCATTGTTACAACTTAAGGGCTTCGGGGGTTGACGATACATATAAAGTTCATCGGGGTTGGAATTAGATTTCTCTATTTTTATGCCCTTTCCCTTATTATTTTCTTTTGCCTTTTTAAATTCAGTTGGGGTAATTTCTATAACATCATCTGAATTCTCGTCGGGATCCGATTCATCGGAGAATTGGTAATCCTCCCAATATTTTGCTTCCTTGGCGGAAACACCGTTGACCATAATTAACTTTGGTCGGTTGGTTGAGGATTTTCTTCTACTTAACTGTTTTATTATTTCCCCCACTGGTTCTTCTTCCGGTTCCGATTCTTCTTCCGGTTCCGATTCTTCTTCCGGTTCCGACTCTTCTTCCGGTTCCTCTTCGGGAACTTGTGAATCAGTCCACGAATCATTCCAATTTACATTCGACTCTTCATTATTATTAGGTGAGTCAATGGGATTTGTGCTAGAGGTAGACATCTATCACACAATATCAAACATGTTAAGAGATTAATATATCACATAATATATACATGTTAATAATATATAGTTTCCAACAAAAATGTTAAGCAATCATTTTTAAAGAAAATACGGTCGAAGTCCAGACTCATTAATGCATCCTAACAAACTCGATAAGACACACTAATGCAAATTTCTGGTTCTCTAAGACCAACGCTCGGATACCAACTGAAATGTCCCGTTCTTATTGATTAAAAACGTTCCATATTAATTGATTTCGTTGCGAGGTTTTGACCTCTATATGAGACGTTTTTCAAAGACTGCATTCATTTTTAAAACAAACCATAACCTTTATTTCATAAATAAAGGTTTAAAAAGCTTTACGTAGATTATCAAATAATGATAATCTAAAATATCCTGTTTACACACGATCATTACATAATGGTTTACAATACAAATATGTTACATCGAAATCAGTTTCTTGAATGCAGTTTTTACACAATATCATACAAACATGGACTCCAAATCTTGTCCTTATTTTAGTATGCAACAGCGGAAGCTCTTAGTATTCACCTGAGAATAAACATGCTTTAAACGTCAACAAAAATGTTGGTGAGTTATAGGTTTAACCTATATATATCAAATCGTAACAATAGACCACAAGATTTCATATTTCAATACACATCCCATACATAGAGATAAAAATCATTCATATGGTGAATACCTGGTAACCGACATTAACAAGATGCATATATAAGAATATCCCCATCAATCCGGGACACCCTTCGGATATGATATAAATTTCGAAGTACTAAAGCATCTGGTACTTTGGATGGGGTTTGTTAGGCCCAATAGATCTATCTTTAGGATTCGCGTCAATTAGGGTGTCTGTTCCCTAATTCTTAGATTACCAGACTTAATAAAAAGGGGCATATTCGATTTGGATAATTTAACCATAGAATGTAGTTTCACGTACTTGTGTCTATTTTGTAAATCATTTATAAAACCTGCATGTATTCTCATCCCAAAAATATTAGATTTTAAAAGTGGGACTATAACTCACTTTCACAGATTTTTACTTCGTCGGGAAGTAAGACTTGGCCACTGGTTGATTCACGAACCTATAACAATATATACATATATATCAAAGTATGTTCAAAATATATTTACAATACTTTTAATATATTTTGATGTTTTAAGTTTATTAAGTCAGCTGTCCTCGTTAGTAACCTACAACTAGTTGTCCACAGTTAGATGTACAGAAATAAATCGATAAATATTATCTTGAATCAATCCATGACCCAGTGTATACGTATCTCAGTATTGATCACAACTCAAACTATATATATTTTGGAATCAACCTCAACCCTGTATAGCTAACTCCAACATTCACATATAGAGTGTCTATGGTTGTTCCGAAATATATATAGATGTGTCGACATGATAGGTCGAAACATTGTATACGTGTCTATGGTATCTCAAGATTACATAATATACAATACAAGTTGATTAAGTTATGGTTGGAATAGATTTGTTACCAATTTTCACGTAGCTAAAATGAGAAAAATTATCCAATCTTATTTTACCCATAACTTCTTCATTTTAAATCCGTTTTGAGTGAATCAAATTGCTATGGTTTCATATTGAACTCTATTTTATGAATATAAATATAAAATTTATAGTTTTATAGTCGGAAAAATAAGTTACAAGTCGTTTTTGTAAAGGTAGTCATTTCAGTCGAAAGAACGACGTCTAGATGACCATTTTAGAAAACATACTTCCACTTTGAGTTTAACCATAATTTTTGGATATAGTTTCATGTTCATAATAAAAATCATTTTTCTAGAATAACAACTTTTAAATCAAAGTTTATCATAGTTTTTAATTAACTAACCCAAAACAGCCCGCGGTGTTACTACGACGGCGTAAATCCGGTTTTACGGTGTTTTTCGTGTTTCCAGGTTTTAAATCATTAAGTTAGCATATCATATAGATATAGAACATGTGTTTAGTTAATTTTAAAAGTCAAGTTAGAAGGATTAATTTTTATTTGCGAACAAGTTTAGAATTAACTAAACTATGTTCTAGTGATTACAAGTTTAAACCTTCGAATAAGATAGCTTTATATGTATGAATTGAATGATGTTATGAACATCATTACTATCTCAAGTTCCTTGGATAAACCTACTGGAAATGAGAAAAATGGATCTAGCTTCAAAGGATCCTTGGATGGCTTGAAAGTTCTTGAAGCAGAATCATGACACGAAAACAATTTCAAGTAAGATTTCCACTCGAAATAAGATTGTTATAGTTATAGAAATTGAATTAAAGTTTGAATATGATTATTACCTTGTATTAGAAAGATAACCTACTGTAAGTAACAAAGGTTTCTTGATCTTGGATGATTACTTGGAATGGATTTAGAAAACTTGGAAGTAAACTTGCAATCTTGGAAGTATTCTTGATTTTATGAAACTAGAACTTTTGGAATTTATGAAGAACACTTAGAACTTGAAGATAGAACTTGAGAGAGATCAATTAGATGAAGAAAATTGAAGAATGAAAGTGTTTGTAGGTGTTTTTGGTCGTTGGTGTATGGATTAGATATAAAGGATATGTAATTTTGTTTTCATGTAAATAAGTCATGAATGATTACTCATATTTTTGTAATTTTATGAGATATTTCATGCTAGTTGCCAAATGATGGTTCCCACATGTGTTAGGTGACTCACATGGGCTGCTAAGAGCTGATCATTGGAGTGTATATATCAATAGTACATACATTTAAAAGCTGTGTATTGTACGAGTACGAATACGGGTGCATACGAGTAGAATTGTTGATGAAACTGAACGAGGATGTAATTGTAAGCATTTTTGTTAAGTAGAAGTATTTTGATAAGTGTCTTGAAGTCTTTCAAAAGTGTATGAATACATATTAAAACAGTACATGTATATACATTTTAACTGAGTCGTTAAGTCATCGTTAGTCGTTACATGTAAATGTTGTTTTGAAACCTTTAGGTTAACGATCTTGTTGAATGTTGTTAACCCATTGTTTATTATAACAAATGATATGTTAAATTGTTATATTATCATGATATTATGATATATAATATATCTTAGTATGATATATATACAGTTAAATGTCGTTACAACGATAATCATTACATATATGTCTCGTTTCGAAATCATTAAGTTAGTAGTCTTATTTTTACATATGTATTTCTTGTTAATACACTTAATAATATATTTACTTATCATTTAACATAATTAACCAAGTGTATCAATATCTTAATATGATTCATATGTACCTAGTAAGACGTTGTTATAACGATAATCGTTATATATATCGTTTTCGAGTTTCTTAAATTAATAGTCTCATTTTTATGTATATAACTCATTGTTAAAATACCTAATGAGATACATACTTATAATAAAATTATGTTAACTATATATATAACCATATATATGTCATCGTATAGTTTTTACAAGTTTTAACGTTCGTGAATCACCGGTCAACTTGGGTGGTCAATTGTCTATATGAAACCTATTCCAATTAATCAAGTCTTAATAAGTTTGATTGCTTAACATGTTGGAAACACTTAATCATGTAAATATTAATTTCATTTAATATATATAAACATGGAAAAGTTCGGGTCACTACAGCAACGGAGATGATAAACACTAAATTGACCTCACGAACATACCCATGAACCATACCCATCACCTCCATAGCTATAACCCATAATTTCCTTAGCCGTATCCTACTCGAAAAATCTATTTTTAAATTACTCCATCAACACTCCCTCGTAGTATTTTATGTATAAATACTAATAATATCGCTCCTAATACTACTAGTAACAATATTAAGATTAATAATAATAATAATAATATATAATATATATATTTGTGTGTGTAAAGAGATCGAGATAGATAGATCAACTGGACCAACTTAGTACGTTTTATACTATCTAACCAATCCAACCATCCCATGCGATCGCATGGGATGTGTATGGTTCATACATGCGATCGCATGATTTGATAACACAGCTGGCATCCAATTTCTTTCATTGCCGACACCCAATTCATATGTAATACATAGATTTATATATTATTTAATATATAATATATTTAATCTTTAGAATTAATTAAATATTATATTATATTTACGTGCGTAGTAAAAATGTAATTTTTGTTCAAATGACTCGTACGTTGTCACAGACTCATGTACCACTTTCGGTTTTTCGAGCGCACTTTCGTACGTTTAGAAAACTAGCCTTTTACGTTACGCGACGTGTACCCTTATTAATAATTTGACTTACTCATCAATAAATTATCTTATAAAAAATGTAACTTATAAAATTGAGCGTTGTGGTCATTTACTTCTATAAATCAGTGACTCGTTGTTTATCAAAATATATTATTTTAAATCATGACGTTTTATGACTAAGTTAAAATATATATATATATATATATATATATATATATATATATATATATATATATATATATATATATATATATATATTTATTTATTTAGAATTGTAAATTTGTACATAATATATATGTTTGAAATATTTATCTAATGATATAATATTTAGTCTTTCAAAACTAATTACATTTCAAAGTTCGTTTTATATAATATAACTCGTTTTAAATAATAGTAGTTATTTTACCAAATAATGTTTTTAATATGAAAACTAAATAGTTGATTTATCAAGGGACACGAGTTAATCAAAGTAAAGTACACTTTTGAAATTTAAACGGAAATGATTACTAACTTTTAACTAACTCTCGTTAATGACACTTTTTGTAAATCACTTTTACCAAATATTCCGGATACCGTTAAAAGGAAAGGTTTTCTAAATCAAAGTGGACCTCTTAACAGAGACTCGTAATCATAATTCAAGGTAACTGTTAAATCAATCATTTGATATTATCTTCAAATTCCATCGATAAACATATGGAACTAAATACTATTAAGTAAAGTATTTATACTTAATACTTTTCTAACGTTTTCAAGTTATAAGATATACACATATTCATATATAATCATTTACGTTCAATTAATGGTTCGTGAATCATTGGAATTTGGTCGAGGTTAAATGAATGTATGAACATAGTTTAAAATCCTTGAGATTCAACTTAACAAACTTTTGCTTATCATGTCGGAATGATATAAAGATAAAGTTTAAATTTGTTTGGAAATTTCCGAATCGTCACAATTACCTCCATTTAGATCTGTAGAATTTCAAATAGATCTAGTACCAGGAGCTGCATCAGTGGCTCGTGCTCCATACAGACTTGCACCGTCTGAGATGAAAGAGTTACAAAGCCAGTTACAAGAATTACTGGACCGTAGATTTATTCGACCGAGCACTTCACCGTGGGGAGCTCCAATTTTATTGGTCAAGAAGAAAGATGGATCCTTCCGAATGTGTATAGATTACCGCAAATTAAACAAGTTAACTATCAAGAATCGGTACCCATTACCAAGAATTGATGACTTGTTTGATCAGCTGCAAGGATCACGTGTTTACTCCAAAATTAACCTAAGATTAGGTTACCATCAGCTGCGAGTAAAAGAAGAAGATATTCCGAAAACCACATTCAGGACACGCTACGGTCATTATAAATTTTTAGTCATGCCGTTCGGGCTGACAAACGCACCAGCTGTATTCATGGACCTCATGAATAGGGTATGCAGTCCATACTTAGATAAGTTTGTTATCGTCTTTATTGATGACATTCTTATTTATTCTAAGAATGAAGCAGAACATGAACAACATTTAAGGTTGGTGCTGGAACTGTTAAAGAAAGAACAGTTATACGCAAAGTTTTCCAAGTGCGCCTTTTGGCTGAAGGAAGTACAGTTCCTTGGTCACATTGTCAGCAGTGAAGGAATTCAGGTTGATCCAGCCAATATTGAAGCCATTGAAAAGTGGGAGACCCCAAAGACTCCAACGCAAATACGTCAATTTTTGGGTCTTGCTGGCTATTACAGAAGGTTTATTCAAGATTTTTCTCAAATAGCCAAACCATTGACAGCATTAACACATAACGGGAAGAAGTACGAATGGACTTCTGAGCAGGAAGCAACATTTCAGTTATTGAAGAAGAAGTTGACTACATCGCCTATTCTATCGTTACCTGAAGGAAACGATGATTTTGTAATTTATTGTGACGCTTCGCGACAAGGTTTTGGTTGTGTTCTCATGCAACGAAAGAAGGTTATTGCATATACATCCCGACAACTGAAGGTTCATGAACAATATTATACGACTCATGATCTAGAATTGGGAGCAGTGGTGTTTGCATTAAAGATTTGGAGACACTACTTGAACGGGGTTAAATGTACTGTGTATACCGACCATAAAAGCTTTCAACATACCTTCAACCAAAAACAACTGAACATGACGCAACGTAGGTGGGTCGAGCTGATAAACGACTATGATTGTGAAATTCGCTATCATCCCGAAAAAGCAAAAGTAGTAGCAGATGCTTTAAGCAGGAAGGAAAGAGAGCCGATTCGAGTACGAGCAATGAATATGAAGATTCGTACAAACCTCACTACACAAATAAAGGAGGCTCAATGAGGAGCTCTTACTAAAGAAAACTTTGGAAATGAGACGCTCAAGGGTTTAGACAAGCAACTTGAGATACGAGAAGACGGAACCCGGTATTTTAATGGACGCATTTGGGTACCGAAGTTTAAAGGGTTAAGAAAATTGGTTTTGGATGAGGCACATAAGACGAGATACTCGATACATCCCGGAGCTGGAAAGATGTATCAAGATCTTAAGGCACACTTTTGGTGGCCAAATTTGAAAGCTGATATTACAACGTACATCGGAGAATGTTTGACTTGCTCTAAAGTCAAGGCGGAACATCAAAAACCGTCAGGTCTGCTTCAATAACCAGAAATCCCAGAATGAAAATGGGAATGTATTACCATGGATTTCATCACGAAGCTACCAAAGACTGCATGGGGTTACGACACCATTTGGGTAATTTTCGATCCTCTCACCAAATCTGCACATTTCCTACCTTTGAAGGAAATGGATAAGATGGAGAAATTGGTACAATTATACATGAAGGAAGTTGTTTCAAGACATGGAGTACCTACCTCCATTATATCCGATAGGTTTACGTCAAGGTTTTGGCAATCACTACATGAAGCTCTAGGGACTCGTCTGGATATGAGCACTGCATATCATCCTCAGACCGATGGGCAAAGTGAAAGGACCATTTAGACTCTTGAAGACATGCTTAGAGCATGTGTGATCGATTTCGGAAATGGATAGGATAAATATCTATCATTAGCAGAATTCTCGTATAACAATAGTTACCATACGAGTATTAACGCTGCACCATTTGAAGCACTTTATGGAAGGAAGTGTAGATCTCCTACCTATTGGAATGAAGTAGGAGACCGACAACTAACTGGTCCCGAAATCATACAGGAGGCTACTGAAAAGATTGTACAAATCAATGAGAGGATGAAGACAGCCCAAAGTCGTCAAAAGAGCTATGCTGATGTTCGAAGGAAGCCGTTAGAATTTTAGGTTGATGACATGGTTATGTTAAAGGTGTCACCTTGAAAAAGTGTGATACGCTTTGGTAAGAGGGGTAAATTGAACCCAAGATACGTGGGACCATTCAAGATTATCGAACGTATTGGACCGGTGGCTTATCGACTTAAGCTACCACAACAACTTGATGGAGTACACAATACCTTTCACGTCTCGAACCTAAGGAAATGCCTTGCAAAAGAAGACCTCACTGTTCCGCTTGAAGAAATCCAAATCGATGAGAAACTGCATTTTATAGAAGAACCTGTCGAAATCATGGACCGTGAAGTCAAACAGCTCAAGTAAAGCAACATACCTATAGTTAGGGTTCGTTGGAATGCTCGAAGAGGTCCCAAGTTCACTTGGAAAAGAGAGGACCAGATGAAACAGAAGTATCCACATATGTTTACAAACACCGCCCATTGAATAGGTACTACTTCAAATTTCGAGACAAAATTTCTTTAACAGGTAGGTACTGTGATGACCCGGATTTTTCCGACTACTTGATTACTATTTACATGATTTAATAATTTCGACTTAATAAGCAATGAATTTTAATAAGTCTTGAACCTCCGAAAAGAATTTTACATAAGCAGTTAACCACCCTTTTATTCTTACGATTCATGAACGTCATAACTTGTATTAATTATATATATATATATATATATATATATATATATATATATATATATATATATATATATATATATATATATATATATATATATAGAGAGAGAGATTTAACTTGAAACTATGATAATTAAATATCTCATTAAGTATATTAACAAAGTATTATATATATATATATATATATATATATATATATATATATATATATATATATATATATATATATATATATATATATATATATATATATATATATTTTCATACTAATAATTTAAAGAGTTTTTGAACAATATATATGTTACCATTTAAACGACGTAATTAACTTATGTTAAAATGTATTTACATATAAAGTATTACGAGTGTAAATACATCCTTACAAGTATTAAATACACTTTATAATATACCAATACATATAAAGGATAGCTATACATGTATTTTCGTTCAATTTCCTCAAGAACTCTACTCACATTTATACGGTATTTTTACCCGTATTATACACAGCTTCTAGAAGTATTTATTATTGGTATATTCCAATAGAAATCTACAATTATTTATGTAATATATCATCCATGGCCTAATCAATTTAATATGTCATCCTTGACTTAATATATTTTAACTTATCTTAGATTTTTTTACTAAAAACCAAATTGTCAAGCCTATAAATAAGCACCATTTCTAACTCATTTTTACACATTCATTTTTCAAATTCTACTTCCAATTTTCACACACACTTGCAAGTACTCTCTCAAGTTTTGTTCTACTACTTCTTTCTAGCAACTTTACATTCTAAATTTGAGGTAAAAACTCTACTTCAACTCTTGTTCAATTCATATGTTTATAACTATCTATATAAGAGTTTATAAACTAGAACATAGTTTAGTTAATTCTAAACTTGTTCGTAAACAAAGTTAATCTTTCTAACTTGACTTTTAAAACAACTTAACACATGTTTTATATCTATATGATATACTAACTTAATGAGTTAAAACTTAAACACGAAGAACACCATAAAACTGGACATACGCCGTCGTAGTAAAACCGGGGGCTGTTTTGGGTTGGATAATTAAAAACTATCATAATCTTTGATTTAAAAGTTGTTCTTTTGGGAAAATTATATTTCATATGAACATGATACTATATCCAAAAATCATGGTTAAACTCAAAATTGAAGTATGTTTTTCAAAATAGTCATCAAGATGTCGTTCTTTCGACAGAAATGATTACCTCTTTCAAATATGAATTATAATTTGTAACTCCGACTATAAACCACCACCTTTTCAGTTTAGTTTCACAAATTACAGTTCGTTATGAAACCATAGCAATTTGATTCACTCAAAACGGATTTATAACAAAGAAATTATGGGCAAAACAATATTGGTTAGAAATGGATAATTTGATTACGGGATTAATTTATTAAAATCTATACTAACTATATCCTAGCTAACTTTTCTTGTATTATACATGTCATAGTTACACAATACGTCGGATAAATCAAAAGAAACCACATACACAATACGTGTAACTACAATAGTGGTATTGTGGGTCATGATTGAGTCTTATACAACACGTGTATACTATGTACTAGTAATTGTGGACTACTAACTGTGGACTACTAACTGTGGACTACTAATTGTGAACTACTACCATTAGACTGTGTGACGACCCGGAAATTTCCGACCAAATTTAAACTTTAATCTTTATATTATTCCGACACGATAAGCAAAGTTTGTTAAGTTAAATCTCAAGAATTTTAAACTGTGTTCATACATTCATTATAACCTCGACCAAATTCCGACGATTCACGAACCGTTATATATAAATAGATATGTATATTTATATATATATTATAACTTGAGAATATTAATAAAGTATTAAACGTATAATACTTTATACGAACGTATTTTTTTTAATATGATTTTCGGCGAAATTAAAAAAATATATATTAAATGATTGAATTATCAGAAACATTGAATTATGATTACAAGTCTCTGTTGAGAGGTCCACTATGATTTGAGAAAATCTATTCCTCTTAACGATATTCAGAATAATTTGTAAAGCTATTTATAAATAAAAACAAAAAGTGTCATTTACGAAAGTTAGACAAAAGTTAGTGGAGAATTGGTTTCTATAATATTCTATTAATCTATTTTCAAACGTACAAAGACGTTTTCAGTTTAAAAAGAGCTTTATTATTAAAACGTATATAACTTTTATAAATATCTATAATCACTTTTGATAACTCATTACTTAACCAGTATAATAAATATAACGATATTTATATTTTATTTCATTAAATATATATAACGATTTAAATTAATATTATATATTTATACGCGTATTATACATACATAGTTTTTATACTTTTACTATACTTTAACTTTACCTTTACTTTACTTTAACTTTACTTTAACTTTAATAATTCACACTTTAATAATTCACTTTAATAATTCATACTTTAATAATTCACTTTAATAATTCATACTTTAATAATTCACTTTAATAATTCATACTTTAATAATTCACTTTAATAATTCACTTTAATAATTCATACTTTAATAATTCACTTTAATAATTTATACTTTAATAATTCACTTTAATAATTCATACTTTAATAATTCACTTTAATAATTCATACTTTAATAATTCACTTTAATAATTTAAAAATCTATTATAAATAGAATTCAATAGGTTTCATTATTTCATAGAAACTTGAAAATATATTTCTCTAAACTCTCTCAATCGATATATATATATATATATATATATATATATATATATATATATATATATATATATATATATATATATATATATATATATATATATATATATATATATATATATATATATATATATATATATATTTGCTCTGTATTATTTCAAGATATTATTAGTATACATAAAATATTACGACGGAGTGGTATCCGAGTGATTTCAAAATAGTTTTTTTGAATGAGTCGAAGCTAAGGAAATTATGGGTTATAACTATAGAGGTGATGAGTATGGTTCATGGGTATGCTCGTGAGGTCAATCTAGTGTTTATCATCTCCGTTGCGTCTACGTACTTTCCTGCAATATTGAATCTAAATATTGATACGTTCGTGAATCCGAGGCCAACCTTGCACTTGTTAAATGACGTTATATGTATTTTTACTACGAAATACAGTATTGTGAGTTTCATTTGCTCCCTTTTTATATATATTTTTGGGCTGAGAATACATGCGCTGATTTATAAATGTTTTACGAAATAGGCACAAGTACTAAAACTAATTCTATGTGGGTTTAAACCAGAAATATACCCTTAGCTTGGTAACATTAAACTACTTGTCTATGTACGGTAGGCGCGAATCCTAAAGATAGATCTATTGGGTCTGACAAACCCCATCCTGACTATGGGATGCTTTAGTACTTCGAGGTTATTTTAAACACACCTGATCTGGTGTACTTCAGAGGGTAAAACATGAACGTTAAGGCTTGTTACCGGGTGGCTACAACTTATAGAATACTTTTATACACTTGCGAGTGTACATATATTTATAAACGGAAATCTTGTGGTCTATTAATATATTGAAATGATTGTTATGATAAACCTATGAACTCACCAACCTTTTGGTTGACACTTTAAAGCATGTTTATTCTCAGGTATTAAAGAAATCTTCCGCTGTGCATTAGCTCATTTTAAGGATATTACTTGGATTCATTCATGGCATATTTTGAAAGACGTTGCATTCGAGTCATTGAGTTCATCAAGATTATTATTAAGCCAATTATAGTTGGATGTATTATGAAATGGTGTGCATGCCGTCAACTTTCGTTGTAAAGAAAGTTTATCTTTTAAAAACGAATGCAATGTTTGTAAAATGTATCATATAGAGGTCAAATACCTCGCGATGTAATCAACTATTGTGAATCGTTTATAATGTATATGAACGGGTCCTTTCAGTTGGTATCAGAGCGGTGGTCTTAGCGAACCAGGTCTGCATTAGTGTGTCTAACTGATAGTCGTTAGGATGCATTAGTGAGCCTGGACTTCGACCGTGTCTGCATGTCAAAAGTTTTGCTTATCATTTTTGTCGGAAATTGCCTGCTTATCATTCTTAGTCTAGACACGTCTTACTGCATTGATTGCATGAATAGTGTATAGACAAAATTCATATCTTAGCGTATCTGCTAATCCATATCTTAGCGTATATGTTACTGTAAACTTTGCCTGACATATCCCGTAAATTCCTCCGTAATCTACGAAATCTTTTGCGCTATATATATAGATATTCTATGTAATTAGAATACCACCCGATAGCCGAAAAATCATTTCATATCGAAAAATCCTTTATTCAATCGAACGAAATGGAATTCGTCATTAGTTCAAGTCCCTCGAATTCCGATATGGAATCCCACTCAAGCTCCGAAAGCAGTGTGACCGGAATGGATCAACCAATTAGCCATCATCTATTCTGGATGAATTGGGGATAGGTTCGTAGCCTCCTCAATAATTGGAGACAAGAAGAAGGTGATCCCTTCCATCCACCACATTGCCCTCTTGGCGATGAACCTGAAGCACTTACCGGCGAACCGGTCCGAAACACCATTTTCTCTCTCATTTCCAGAGTTTCTCGTCATGATTATATACTACATCAAATTCTAGATTTTATTTATCCGCTCGTCCGAACCGACAATCACCCCGGTGTAATAGAAGAAGTCAACGCGCTTCGCGCTCGAGTAGTGGCTTTAGAGAATATGGTGCAAGGGTTACAAACACCAACAAATAACGAAGTATTAATTCATAATTTCAATTTTATTGAATAAATACTCCGTAAAAGTTATGTAATTTCTAAAGTCTTTAGGGATTATTCAGTTCTAGTTTCAACCGTAAATCAAATGAGTTTAATTTAATATTAAATCATTAAATCTATGTTACATCTGAAGAAAATATGCACATATATATTTTCATAAAGACTGTAATAAAATTCTGTTGTACAAAATATTAATTGTGAAATTTTTTTAAACTGGTAGGTAATACCCGAGAGATATATAAATTCACAATTAATATATTACATTTTTCGAAACTGATTCAGTAATCATCAACTATACTCCCTACTTTCACAACAATATCCATTCTTTCATATAAATCAAAACAATCATACTCATTCAAATTCAATTACATATTCTGATTTTGAAATCGCATAATTCAATTCGAAATATAACCAGTATCATCACTCTTAGATTCCTATATCTTTCAAAGCTATACTTTGACTTCAAAACTGTGTTAGAACATCATATGTATTAACGATTACAATATGTGCTCAAATCCTTCGAAATTCCTGAAGACACTTCAACTAATGAACAATCGAGATGATGATCCAATCACATGTTACCCACAGTTATACACCTGAAAAACTCTCAAAACCCAAGTCATAGTTCGACACGTATCCGTGTTAGACCCTTTGGCATTTACTAGCTAACATAACTTTTCAATTCCGTTTAAAAATAGACGGTTTTGTCACAGCTCCAGCAAGTCGACTTCGACTTCTCAATCAAAAAAGTCTTATTATAACCTCGATAGATACGTTGCCCTTTCGCCAACGTTACCGGGGAATCGTTTACATTCACCACATTAGCAATAAACTTACCAACAACTTCACTGATCTTTGACTTTCCAAAAAAAAAAAATCATTATAATTATCGAAACCCTATCATATACTCATTCGTACCTTATAACAAGAATTGCCATACCAATTATTGAGAATCAGCAATCAGTATTTTGAAACCTCGCAGCATGTCTACATCAACAATTACATATACACACAACGTCTACCTCCAAGACTTACATTCTTTGAATGAGAAATTTCTGAAAAACACCCTAAACTGCGAACCAGTTTTCGAAATTTTGAAAAATGCTGATGAAGCAGCAAAAATTGTAAACGACCTTAACAGTAAAAAGTTGGATGATAAAGGATAGTATATTGGCAAAGCTCAGAAAAAGAGAAGATTTGGAACTGGAAAACGGATTGAGCAAAGTATGAAGGAGGCTGTGGACAAATCACAAAGGCTGAACCGGCCTTCAAAGAATCCAAATGATTCAGTACTTTCTAAAGTCATTAACGAATACCTTGCTCCTGACTCTAAACCCCTGCGGACAATATCCTTCATCATCCTCTGATATTAGACATTCTAAGATATCATCGTATCTTTCATTATAAATATCATCCATACTTCTGAAGATATTTTTATAATTATTCTTATCTGAAATCATTTACCTCTTCGCGCTATCTGTATTATATCATAAAATAAACTATTTTAGTTTCTAAATTCTGAAACATTCGAGTTTAAAATAGGAATATTCTTGAAGAAGTGTTGGGAGCTGAAGCATGAGTTAGTATAATATAATGACACTTGATCAACGTGATTATATTACAGTAATTCATGCTGAGTTTCTAAATGGAACATGATGATTCACAGATCATAACGTCATCATGTGCTATGTTACACAACTCTTGTATTCTCTTTGATCTCTAAATATCAAGAAAATGTTTCTTGATGATTCGGCCTTTTCCGAGGTATTCTGGTAATTTGACAAGTCAAGATCGTGTCATTACAATTTCCTTCCTAGAACATTAACAATGTTCATTCTGAAATTTATATCTGCGAATTCTGGACCATTATAAGCGGTGCTTAATCGCAAGAAGAAGAAATGAAAGGACAAAGCTCCGAACTAGAAATGGGAGTATAAATCATAGCAAATAGAAGAGAGCATAACTGTGGATGATAATGATTATAGAAGAAGACTTTGAAATATAAGAGAAGATATAAAACCCAACAACAACCCAGAAATCACAAACCGTATATATCAATGCATATAGCAATATAAAGACACGGAAGAACTAAAAACACTATAAAACCAAGAGTATAGTAGAAGTAAATAGATTCTTCCGGAGACAGATGAAAAAGAAGAGCTACAGATATGAAAGTGAGGAGTATATCAAGAATCAGCACTGGATGAAGCATATTGACAAATACTTTAAAATATGAGTTGAGAAGGTGTGAGTTGTAAGAAAACAAATGAGGTGGATTTATAGTGAAATATCCGACAGAGAAATCAAAATGGATTATCGCATTAATTCGAAGAGGATCATAATTTTCTTAATCGCCGAATAATCAAATCTAATATAGATTACAAAGATTTTCTTTTCGGAGATCAATCGTGATGACGTCAAAAGATACGACGAATCACTATTATCTTATTTCATTCATTTACGATAACTTCACTCACAAGCTTCGAGTAATCGAATTATTTTATCCATTCTTCTTGAACAAGATAAAACTCTATAATCGTTATAATAACATTCTCATTGTTAGTCATGACGACCTCTATCAAATTTCGGGGACGAAATTTCTTTAACGGGTAGGTACTGTGACGACCCGGAAATTTCCGACCAAATTTAAACTTTAATCTTTATATTATTCCGACACGATAAGCAAAGTTTGTTAAGTTAAATCTCAAGAATTTTAAACTGTGTTCATACATTCATTATAACCTCGACCAAATTCCGACGATTCACGAACCGTTATATATAAATAGATATGTATATTTATATATATATTATAACTTGAGAATATTAATAAAGTATTAAACGTATAATACTTTATACGAACGTATTTGTTTTAATATGATTTTCGGCGAAATTAAAAAAATATATATTAAATGATTGAATTATCAGAAACATTGAATTATGATTACAAGTCTCTGTTGAGAGGTCCACTATGATTTGAGAAAATCTATTCCTCTTAACAATATTCAGAATAATTTGTAAAGCTATTTATAAATAAAAACAAAAAGTGTCATTTACGAAAGTTAGACAAAAGTTAGTGGAGAATTGGTTTCTATAATATTCTATTAATCTATTTTCAAACGTACAAAGACGTTTTCAGTTTAAAAAGAACTTTATTATTAAAACGTATATAACTTTTATAAATATCTAGAATCACTTTTGATAACTCATTACTTAACCAGTATAATAAATATAACGATATTTATATTTTATTTCATTAAATATATATAACGATTTAAATTAATATTATATATTTATACGCGTATTATACATACATAGTTTTTATACTTTTACTATACTTTAACTTTACCTTTACTTTACTTTAACTTTACTTTAACTTTAATAATTCACACTTTAATAATTCACTTTAATAATTCATACTTTAATAATTCACTTTAATAATTCATACTTTAATAATTCACTTTAATAATTCATACTTTAATAATTCACTTTAATAATTCACTTTAATAATTCATACTTTAATAATTCACTTTAATAATTTATACTTTAATAATTCACTTTAATAATTCATACTTTAATAATTCACTTTAATAATTCATACTTTAATAATTCACTTTAATAATTTAAAAATCTATTATAAATAGAATTCAATAGGTTTCATTATTTCATAGAAACTTGAAAATATATTTCTCTAAACTCTCTCAATCGATATATATATATATATATATATATATATATATATATATATATATATATATATATATATATATATATATATATATATATTTGCTCTGTATTATTTTAAGATATTATTAGTATACATAAAATATTACGACGGAGTGGTATCCGAGTGATTTCAAAATAGCTTTTTTGAATGAGTCGAAGCTAAGGAAATTATGGGTTATAACTATAGAGGTGATGAGTATGGTTCATGGGTATGCTCGTGAGGTCAATCTAGTGTTTATCATCTCCGTTGCGTCTACGTACTTTCCTGCAATATTGAATCTAAATATTGATACGTTCGTGAATCCGAGGCCAACCTTGCACTTGTTAAATGACGTTATATGTATTTTTACTACGAAATACAGTATTGTGAGTTTCATTTGCTCCCTTTTTATATATATTTTTGGGCTGAGAATACATGCACTGATTTATAAATGTTTTACGAAATAGGCACAAGTACTAAAACTAATTCTATGTGGGTTTAAACCAGAAATATACCCTTAGCTTGGTAACATTAAACTACTTGTCTATGTACGGTAGGCGCGAATCCTAAAGATAGATCTATTGGGTCTGACAAACCCCATCCTGACTATGGGATGCTTTAGTACTTCGAGGTTATTTTAAACACACCTGATCTGGTGTACTTCAGAGGGTAAAACATGAACGTTAAGGCTTGTTACCGGGTGGCTACAACTTATAGAATACTTTTATACACTTGTGAGTGTACATATATTTATAAACGGAAATCTTGTGGTCTATTAATATATTGAAATGATTGTTATGATAAACCTATGAACTCACCAACCTTTTGGTTGACACTTTAAAGCATGTTTATTCTCAGGTATTAAAGAAATCTTCCGCTGTGCATTAGCTCATTTTAAGGATATTACTTGGATTCATTCATGGCATATTTTGAAAGACGTTGCATTCGAGTCATTGAGTTCATCAAGATTATTATTAAGCCAATTATAGTTGGATGTATTATGAAATGGTGTGCATGCCGTCAACTTTCGTTGTAAAGAAAGTTTATCTTTTAAAAATGAATGCAATGTTTGTAAAATGTATCATATAGAGGTCAAATACCTCGCGATGTAATCAACTATTGTGAATCGTTTATAATGTATATGAACGGGTCCTTTCAGACTGCTAACTTGACAATTTAAACAATCACACGTGATTGAAAATATAAACTTAAACAATCACACGTGATTGAAAATATGAACTTAAACAATCACATGTGATTGAAGATATGATATGAATAATAGTTGTATTGCATATATATATATATATATATATATATATATATATATATATATATATATATATATATATATATATATATATATATATATATATATATATATATATATATATATATATATATATATTTGTTACAGGTTCGTGAATCCAAGGACAACGGCCATATTTTTAATAAGTTGAAAACTTATTATTAATATACTTTTACTACCGTGAGTATATAGTCCCATTTTTAAACTCTAAAATATTTTGGGATGAGAATACATGCATTTTATGTTTTACGCTATGGACACAAGTACTTAAAATATATTCTACGTTGAGTTGTACCACCTTGCATATCTTCCCTAATAGCTTGGTAACTAATATTTACATGTTGTAAGAACATGTAAGCGAGAATCCTATTGATAAATCTATCGGGTTTGACAACCCCAACCGAGCTAGTCGCTCTAGTATCGTAAACGGTTGCATAGTACTTAGTTTTTACTACACTTGGTACAGTGTAGGGAGATTTCATAATAAAGGGAATATGCCACATTAATGGTTAAGTATGGTTACCGAAGCGCTCATCAACTTATAGAATATCTTTATTGAAATATTTATAACTATGAAATCTTGTGGTCTATATTTATATCGATGCTAGCTTTAAACCTATATATCTCACCAACCTTTGTGTTGACTGTTTAAGCATGTTTATTCTCAGGTCCTTAAGAAAGTCTTCCACTGTTGCATTATCTGAGCAAGCTTTGCATGGAGTCTCATGCTTTTGTTTAAATGAAGTGTTGCATTCAATAAAACCTTTATCATGTATTATATTCGACTGTTATGTCACGTGTGTAGTATTTGGAAACCGTTGTATCATGGGGATTATTTCTTAAATAATCGCCCACTTGTTTAAAATATGCCTTATGTATAATAATTGTGTGCTTTTCATGAAACGAATGCAATATTTTCTAAAACGTATGATATAGAGGTCAAATACCTCGCTATGGAACCAATGAATAACGTACTGCGTTTATAGTAATATGGACGGGTCGTTTCACAAGTCCTTCAATTTTTTTTTTTTGGATTTTCGAGTCCTTAAATTTGCAAAATTTTGCAATCCGAGTCCCTCCGTCTAACTTCCGTCTAAATTGGCCGTTAACCTTTGACATGTGCCATGCATGTGAGGGTAAAATCGTCTTTTTACTCTTTTCTTTGACTTTTTTTGCTTCGTTGGTCCTTCGTTTATACACAAAATTGCAATCCAAGACCCTCAACTTTTTAATTCGAATTTTTATATGTTTTTTAATCTTTAATTCTTACTTTTTATCTTTGATTCGACTTTTTATCATTAATTTAATGCTTAACACTTAATTTCTTACCTAGAACATAAGATGATGACGAACAACCACCTAGGAAAAAAAATTGCTTCCTGATTTCGAATTTGAACGAGCTTCAGATCTGTCGATGATGATTTGACGATGATTCGATGAAGATGATGACGATGGTGAACAAACAAGATGACGAAGAACATGAACTAACAAACGGTTTAAATCGGATAAACCCTACCCGTTCCTTGACGGATATGCGAAACGCCGGAGAAAGTTAGAAGATGACGATGACATTATCAATAGTAGTGATTCCGACGAGTCTAATGACGAAGTTGCGATTGAAAACAGGGTTGGTGTGGGAGACGGAGAACGGAATACAGAAGAAGGAGATGAGAGATGATGATGATGATAAAAAGTCGAAGTAAAGATAAAAAGTATGAATTAAAGATTAAAAAAATAGATAAAAATTCAAATTAAAAAGTTGAGGGACTCGGATTGCAATTTTGTGTATAAACGAAGGACCAACGAAACAAAAAAGTCAAAGAAAAGAGTAAAAAGACGATTTTACCCTCACATGCATGGCGCATGTCAAAGGTTAACGGTCAATTTAGACGGAAGTTAGACGGAGGGACTCGGATTGCAAACTTTTGCAATTTTAAGGACTCGAAAATCCAAAAAAAAAAACTTGAAGGACTTGGATTGCAATTTCGTGTATATTTGAAGGACCAACGGAGCAAAAAAGTCAATAATATTCAGAGAAAACACAATAACACATGTCAATACGAGCTTTTAACTATGTGAACTGAAATCCATTTTAAGAAAAATTTTGCTCTATAATCACCCTCAACGAAGCGGTTTGGGCTTTGACCACCACATAAAATTGAAAAACCTTCTAATTTTTTATTTATTTTAATAATATAAATACGTAGTGTAATGTAATAATATATCGGTATAATGTTGAGTACTAATTAAATTAATATTAATATCTATCTATATAGTCATATAAAGTGTGAGAGGATTTTAATGATTCACCACACTTGTGGGATTGATATATATTGACTATATATAGAACAAATTACAATAGAGATAAAATACAACTAACTATCCTATTCATAAGGATTAAGAAAACTAATTTATAGTAACACAATTATCTGTATTATTATCGTTAATACCCCCGTCAAGCGAAGGGGTGGCGGACCAATACGTAGCTTGTCACGAAAAGACTCGAACAGCGGGCGAGGAAGGCTTTTGGTGAATATATCTGCGAGTTGTTGAGTAGTAGGAATAAACCGAGTATATAGTCGTCCAGAAGCTACGAGTTCCCGCATAAAATGGTAGTCAATATCTATATGTTTAGAGCGCTTGTGAGAAACAGGATTTTGACTCATGAAGATAGCACTCATGTTGTCACACAAGATAGTAGGCCGAACCGGTTGAAACACGTGCAACTCGCGCAACAAATGAGTGATCCAAACTATTTCCGCCGCAGTATTAGCTAGAGCCCTATACTCTGATTCACAAGTGGAACGTACAACTGTAGGTTACTTCTTTACACTCCAGGAAACCAAGTTACCACCAAGAAAAATGGAATACCCATAGGTAGAGCGTCTAGTCTCAATACATCTTGCCTAATCCGCATCAGAATACACAAGAATAGAAGACTTCGATGAATGAGTAAAAGTTAAGCCATACATTAAAGTCCCTTTAACGTAGCGTAAGATGCGTTTGACTGCATGAAAATGCTCTACAGTGGGAGCTTGCAAAAATTGGCTTACTTGATTTACGGCATAGGACAAATCAGGACGAGTAATAGTCAAGTATTAAAGAGCACCTACCAACGAGCGATAGAATGTGGGATCTGAGTATGGGCTGCCATGAGAAGTAAAGTGTTCGGCCGTAGATAAAGGAGTGGCAATAGGCTTAGAGTCTAGCATATCAGCTCGTTGAAGGATGTCACGAGCATACTTTGTTTGAGAAAGAAACAGGCCAGATTGTGTATAAGTGACTTCAAGCCCAAGAAAATAACTGAGGTTGCCAAGATCTTGGATCGCGAACTCGGTATGTAACCTATAAATGAACCGATGAATTGTAGCATTATCATTGCCAGTTAATATAATGTCATCGACATACACAAGAAGATAAAGAATGCAAGATGTGCGTTTAAAAATAAACAAAGATGGATCCGCTCTACTACAAGTGAACCCCATGCGAATGAGAAATTCACTTAAACATTGAAACCAAGCCCGAGGTGCTTGTTTGAGCCCGTAGAGTGCTTTGTTTAGCTTGCACACATGTGTTGGGTACCGTGAGTTTGAGAAGCCGGGTGGTTGTTCCATAAAGACGGTTTTAGTGAGATTGCCATTTAGAAAGGCATTCTTCACATCTAGTTGATGTAAAGACCACTTGTTGAGAGTTGCTAGTGATAAGACAATGTGAACTGTAGAGGCTTTAACTACAGGGCTGAAGGTGACTGAATAATTGAGACTAGGTATTTAAGTGAACCCTTGAGCAACTAAGCGAGCCTTGAACCATTCAATAGAGCCATCCGAATGGTATTTAGTTCGAAAGACCCATTTAGATCCAACAACATTAGAATGTTTCGGTCTTGGAACAAGGATCCATGTACGATTTCGATCAAGTGCTTGCATTTCATCTCGCATAGCATTGTACCAGGCGGGATCCTTCATAGCTGATTTGTAGTTTCTAGGCTCACAGGCAGTGAAAAGCGCATGATGTAACCTTGTATTGGTAAGTTGTGCAGTGTCAACAATGTATCTTGGCTTAAAGATCCCAGATTTGGATCTAGTCACCATAGGATGACCTGAAGTAGATGACTCAGCTGATGTAGTGGCTGATGTAGCTGAAGAAGTAGCTGATAAAGGTAGCACAGTAGCAGGTGGGGTTGCTGCTTGCTGACTAGGTAATGAGTCATCACATAAAGAATATTCTTCTGATGTAGAAGTGTGTTTGTCCATGGAAGAAGTAGACAGAGGCACACTAATAGGAGATGTAACCATAGATGCAGGTTCATGAAACTGTGCAAATATAAGTGAAGCAATATCACCAGAAGTTGTGCTACCAGAAAAAGGAAAACATTCTTCGTCAAACTGAGCATGACGTGTGATATATATACGTCCAGTATTAGTGTCGAGACACCTGCAGCCTTTATGTTGGGTGCTATACCCAATAAAGACACACCCAATGCTGCGAGGAGCCAATTTTTGAGGCGAATAGTCCCTCAAATATGGATAAACTCGACACCCAAATGTTCTAAAATTATCATAATTTGGACATGTATGAAACAGTAACTCAAAAGGGGATTTAGACTTGAGTGCAATAGATGGAAACCTGTTGATAATGTAGGTAGCGGAACTGAATGCATCCACCCATAGAGATATTGGAGCATGAGCATTAAATAACATTGCAAGACTGGTTTCGGTTATATGTCTGTGCTTTCTTTCAACACGCCCATTTTGTTGAGGCGTGTTTGGACAAGACATTCGGTGATGTGCCCCATTGTCAATAAGAAGAGTACGAACTTTATTTTTGGTGAATCCCGTACCTCCATCACTTTGAAAGACCTTTACCTTGCACGAAAATTGAGTTTGAACAAGGTTAAGGAAGGCTTTGAAAATAGCAGGGAAGTCAGACTTTGATTTTAGCGGAAAAAACCTAGTAAACCGCGAAAAATCATCAATAAAAATTACATAATACTGATAACCTGTTGTTGACATAATGGGTGCAGGACCCCACAAATCACAATGTACTAAATCCAACACATTTAACGAACGTTTATCATTATTCATAAAAGGTAAATGCTTGCTTTTCGCAAGTTGACAAGAGGAACATAAATTCGGTTTTGGTAATACAGAGGTAACCAAAATCTGACCATGTTTATTTAAAAGCGAAATAACATCAAATGAAATGTGTCCTAGCCTATTGTGCCACAATTCAAAAGATCCACGAGCTTTATGTGATTGCAGCTTGGTGATAAAAGCCTGTTGACCTCTTTCCAGAACATATAGATCTTCATGACGTTGACCCGTTGCTATGACTTCCTTTGTGTGCCGATTGAGAATGAGGAAACGCTTATCAGAAAACAAAACATCAACGGTATTGTCAGACGTTAGTTTGCTAATAGATAATAAGTTCTTAGTGATAAATGGTACCACAAGAACATCAAGTAGATGAAGATCATTAATAATAGAAGATGAGCCAATGTGAGTAATAGGTAAAGAAGAGCCATTACCAACATTTACTTTTTCCATACCTAAATAAGGAGTAGAAGACTCCAATTGAGAAGTCGATGATGTGATGTGGGAGGATGCACCGAAGTCTACATACCAATCCGGAGATTGATTTGCAACATGACATTGAGCATGGAATGCTTGTGCAAGATTTACATCAATGGAGGGTCCCCGTGTTGCAAACGTAGATAACTCAGGGCATTGGCTCGCATAATGGCCATCATGACGACACAATTGGCAATGAGGAGGACGACGCCCACGTCCACGACCATAAGAATTTTTGTTTGAGGAACGACCACGCCCTCTATAACCATTTGATGAACCACGATTAGTTGTGGACTGAGTCATAAAGGCCGCAGGTAGAGGAATAGTATTTTGAACCGAAGCTAATAAAAGCTCATGGATTTCTGCTTGAGAGAATAAATCTCTAAAGGATGGTCTCGGTTTAATTGTCCTTTGAGCTATTGAGAAGTTTTCAAAAGAATTGCCAAGACTGCATAGAAACCAATGAGTTTTATCAGTGTCATCTACTGGATGACCAATCGCAGCAAGTTGGTCACAAATTTGCTTAAACTTTTGGCCATAGTCAGAGACACTGGAGGTGCCCTTTTGAAGCTGTCGAAGGGTATCTCGGAGAGTATGCATCCGTTCAATCGAATCATGGCTATAATGGTGTTCGAGAGCAGTCCAAACTGAATAAGCATCAGTTAATCCAAGGATGATAGACATGGATTCCTCAGATAAAGAAGCATGAATGATTAATAGTGCTCGCTGGTCTCCATCTACCCATATTGTATAGGCAGGATTAACAGACACAACATCAGCGGTTGTAATGGTAGGCGAGGGTTTGGGTTTGGTACCGTCAATGTAACCTGATAATTTTTGATAGGACAGAAGTGGCAGAAAATGGTGTCGCCAAAACAAATAGTTTGTAGAGGAGAGTTTAATTGTAATCATGTGAAGGATTGTATTAAGGGTTAAAGTACCATCGGTGGGGTGAGATGTTGAACCAGTCATCGTTGCAGAAAGAAAAGAGAAGAATCGGCAAAAGGTGATTAGGGATCGATGCTAGTCTGATACCATGTGAGAGGATTTTAATGATTCACCACACTTGTGGGATTGATATATATTGACTGTATATAGAACAAATTACAATGGAGATAAAATACAACTAACTATCCTATTCATAAGGATTAAAAAAACTAATTTATAGTAGCACAATTATTTGTATTATTATCGTTAATATAAAGCTCTAAAATGATGATGTCATCATTAAGCTAATTACACTTTAATTTTCATAATGATGATATCATAATTTTATATTAATTTAATAAAAAAATAATACGAAATTTTTTATAAAAGGAAATACTAATATATCCTAAATTGTAAAATCTTTTACTAACATCCAAATTTTAAAGCATAGTGTATAACTTTTAAATAATAATTGTATTTTAATTTTCTAAAAAAATTTAAAAGCCATTTTTTGTTACTAATAATTATTATTATTATTAAAAATATAAATACTCAACTTTGGGTGAACTTTATTATTATTATTTACTTTTAATATAATAATTATAGTTAAAATTATTATATTATTAATATTCAAATATGGATTCTTTTTACGAAATTAATTACGTTACAGATGTATGCGAAAATACATGTCTCTATATATTTGTAAAAACAATGACAAGTTTCTGAGTCAAACGGGTCATTAAAATAAATGAATTTAGCATTTAGATTGTTTCGTTTAAATAAACCCGTGATTTCACAGGTCATTTCACTAGTTAAATTATAATATTTAATGGTAATACTGCGAGTAATACTGGTATAATATTGAGTACTAATTAATTTAATATTAGTAATAGTTAATAGTAATAATACCATTAATAAACTACAATATGTTTTTTTTTAAAGGAAGCATTTTATTAAAAAAACGAATAATACACAAGGTTATTGCAACTAGAAGGCAACAACCAAACACAAAAGGAGTACAATCAGAACGGTACAACGAGTGTGATGCTAAGATTGCATCTATAAAACTAAAAGACTAAATGAAATACACTTTAGGATCCGTAATCCAAACATTCTACTCGATATGCAAATCTTTGATCCGTCTAGATATCCAATCGAATGATAGTATTTGAATCTCATTTAAAGCCATCGAAGCGGTCCAACACGAATTACGAAAGGTTTTGTTGTTGCGATTTTTCCAAATTAAATACGAAGTAACCCACATGACCGCTTGGAGAGTTGTGGATCCTTTACTTGAGTTGAAAATTTGAGATGACTAATCTAACACATCACGTAAAGTAATGGATGAAAAACTACCAAGATTCCACCACTTAAAATACGAGTCCAAATCTCGCGAGCTCGGGTGCAAGTAATGATGGCATGATCAACCGATTCTATGTCATTGTCACAAATTGGGCAACGGAGACTATGTAAATCGATACCTCTTTTATCTAACTCGACACGAACCGGAAGTCTCTTTTGTAAAGCCCTCCAAATGAAAATGATGAATCTTTTTTGGTATTAGGGGATTACAAAGTGTTTCCGAACTAACTGATAAGCTATCTTCAAACATTTTGTGTTCAATAAATTGTGATAACTTCTTAACTGTAAATTTACCATTAGATGTCAAACTCCATTTCCAAGAATCTGTGTGATCGGCAGCCAAGGAAGAAGATTGAAGAATATTCATAAGAGCCTGCAATTCATTTAAAGTTCGACCAGAGGGCACTCTGGCCCAGTCCCATCTAATAGTAACAGAAGCATTAGTAGCAGCATTCGGTGGACCTGTATTCTGAAATGAAGCAGCACCTGTGATGTCAGCATTATGAAGTGAAGCAGCATCTGTGATGTCAGCACTCAGGATGGCCTGTTGAAGATCAGCAGCAGTTGTCGTAGAACCTACAGTTATTGGTGGCGGATCCACGACCTGAAAAGAAGCAGCAGCAGCACGAACCAATCTATCTCTAAAAGTAGCATCTTTCCTTGCTTCTAGGTGAAAAAGTCTCGGGAAAAGTGTTTTGAAACAATTGTCACCGGTTCGATGATCGTTCCAAAACGAAGTAGAACTACCATTTCCGATGACCTTCACGAACGAAGATGTGAAAGGAACTTGAAGATCGTCAATAAGTTTTCCTACAAGAATGATGTTATTCTAAACGCCTAAGGCCGTACCATGAGCATGCTCATAATCTGGCCTAAGACAGCCGTGAGAACCATAAATACTACAAATTAATTTAACCCATAACGAGTCGGTTTCGGTTTTAAACCTCCACCACCATTTGCCTAATAAAGCAAGATTTTTTGATTTAAGACACCCAATTTTTAAACCCCCCGCCCAATAAGGAGCAATGACACGCTCCCATTTGACCCATGACATTTTGGTACCCGACTCACCCCCGCCCTAAAAGAAATGACGCCTCAAGCTCTCAAGGATTTTGATAACACTCGACGGGGCACGGAATAGTGAGAAAAAGTACAACGGGAGGCTATTTAGAATCGATTTAACGAAGACCAATCTACCACCATATGACATCGAAAGCGTTTTCCAATTTGATAATCTACTTTTGAATTTATCAATAACCGGTTGCCATGTTATCAAACTATTCATCTTGGCACCATCCGGGATTCCAAGGTAAGTGAATGGAAACTTCCCAGCCTTACACCCCATTTTCAGGGCTAACCAATCGACCTCATTTTGATTTACTCCAACCCCATACACACAACTTTTGAACAAATTAACTTTAAGCCCGGATGACAATTCGAAGCATTTGAGAATACCAATGAGATTAATAGCATTACTTTTACTCCACTCTCCGAAAAAAATGGTGTCGTCAGCATATTGTAAATGAGAGATAGGGACCTTATCTTTGCCAACTTCAATACCTTTGAATAAGCCTTTATCACACCCCACTTTTGTAAGGATGTTTAACCCTTCCGCGGCAATAATGAATAAGAACGGGGAAAGGGGGTCACCTTGACGAACACATTTACCTAACTTGAATTCCATGGTAGGGGAACCGTTAATTAGAACTGAAATGGTAGTCGTCTTAAGACAAGTCATAATCCACTTTCTCCATTTTTCCTTGAACCACATACACCTCATAACTTCTAGCAAAAAAAATCCCAATTTAAGCTATCAAAGGCTTTTTCAAAATCAACTTTGAAGATAATACCTTTCTTTTTCGTACTTTCAAAGTAATCAATCATTTCATTTGCTATAAGTGTGCCATCGAGAATGAATCTACCCTTCAAGAAAGCCGATTGTTCAACCCCCACGAGATCAGGGATAACTTTCCTAAGTCGGTTGGATAAGAGTTTCGCGATGATCTTGTAGTAGCTATAAATAAGACTTATGGGTCAGAAATCACATAGACCCAATGGGCTCGGTTTCTTAGGGATGATGGTGATAAAAGAAGTGTTACATCCCTTAGAAATATCCCCATGCTCCCAGAACCACGAGATGGCTGCGATGAAGACGATCTTTATTATGTCTCAAATTTTTTTGAAAAAATGCAAATTAAAGCCATCCGGGCCCGGGGCTTTGTTGCTGCCACAATCATTAATAGCTTGAAAAATCTCTTTCTCATCAAAACAGCCTCAAGGCAATCGACCTGCTCAAAAGTAATCGAAGGGTAGACAAGATCTTCCATACTAGGTCTATTATCGTTGCTACATTCAAAAATACAAGAGAAATGAAGATAAGCTTCATCCTTTATTTCGTGGGGTTCTTCACTCCATGTTCGATTTATCGAAAGACCGCGTATATTATTTCAATTGTAGTTATTCTTGATTAATGAATGGAAAAACTTGGAATTTTCGTCACCCTCTAAAATCCAACGAACCCGCGCCTTTTGCTTGAGCATGTTTGTTTTAATCTTTTCTTTTTCTAACCAAGCTTTTAGAGAACATTTCCAAATTTCAAGTTCATTATCCAATAACTTCGTCTGTTCGGCTTTCTGCTCAAGATTGATAGTAATGGACCGAGCACTTTTAATCTCTTGCTCAAGCTGAGCAAATTCAGTAGTAAACTTTGATTTTAACACAAACTTTAGCCTTTTTAATTTATTTCTGAAATAACAGTCGGGCCGGTTTCCTTTTTCTAACTCTTCATTCTGTGAGTTCTTAATGATTTCCTCAATACCGGGAACTTTCAACCATTCATCGAAAACTTTGGTAGGCTTTGGTCCAAAATTTTAATCAACATCTTTTAAGAGTATGGGGCAATGATCCGAAAGTTTTCTATCTAATGCAACAACCGAGAGGTTATTCCATCGATGAGAAAAACTATCGGATATCAAGAATCGATCAAGTTTACTATGCTTAACCTCGTCGTCACTAATATGACTAAACTTACGCCCACCCATCGGGAGATCAATAAGTTCGTTAGATGCAATAAAATCGTTGAATCTCTTTGCTCGACTTGGGATAAATTCACAATTCAATCTTTCATCGGGAGATCGAACTTCATTAAAGTATCCCCCAATAACACAAGCATCATCACAATTTCTGATTGTCATCAAAAGTTGATCCCACATTTTTTGTTTATCACCATCATTATGAGGCCCGTAAACGTTTTTGAAGGTGAAGTTAACTCCCGAAGTCTTCCACACCCCACGTATGCCAATGAAAAAGTCACAAACAAAAGAGTCAGTAACATCCAGAGTATTTGTATCCCAAATAATTAATTGTCCCCCCGACTTCCCAACCATTTCTTTTTGGATAAAATCACATTTGTCCGATCCCCATAAACCGAAGATCCAATTCTCAACAACAAGGAGGAGTTTAGTTTCTTGAAAAGCAATGATGTTAGGTTGGATATCACGACACAGGTTTTTCACATCCCCATATTTACTATCCTTCCCCGACCCGAACGTTCGAATATTAAGTGATAAAATCTTCGTGATAACACTAATATAACGAACGGAAAAGGGACAACTTACATTGCCTGTTTGGCCTTTCATTTAAGGCCAAGTTTGCTGCCAAACTCATGTATGCCGAGATGATCAGACGAATGAGACGAGCTACCCTTTGTTAACGATGATTGTATATTCGCATTTGTGATATTTTTTTCGACACTGGAAACACGTCTGGCAGGTACTGAATTATTCGAGAATGAAGATGTGGTATTCGACGAATGATTAACTCCTTTACAAGACGTACAAACTAACTTTATGCAATTAACATCCGGATTTCTAGCTACACTTTTTGCATTTAAAATGCGAGATGACGTTTTCCATCGATTGATTTTCGACCAACAACATCCTTTTTTCCGTTTTTTTATGATGTGAAGATGAGGGAGCATTGGTATTAGGGTTTGGGTTATTCGAGCATCTGGTTTTGGATTTGGATTTAACAGTGAGTTTGGGTGAAGAGGGGATTGGGATATGTTTTCTTCTAGGTTTAGTAGTAGGTTGTGTATATGAAAATTCTCGGTACATGAAATACCGGGAACTTTCAACCAATGTTTTGATTAAATTTGCCTAACTTATTTTAATAGTTTGTATATTGTATTTTATTAAAATAAGTTAGGCAAATTTAATCGAAACATTGGTTTTTATAAAACAATAAATATAACATTTTATTTTTTACATTTCAAACGATTGATCGGTCCTAATATTTTATTTGTGTAAACTTGATTATTCACTTTGCTTCTAATATTATTTTACATTTCAAACGATTGATCGGTCCTAATATTTTAATCGAAACATTTGGTATTCTTTTTTTCTTTCTTTTTATTTATCAAATTTAGCAAACAGTCTCCCCGCGTAATGGCGGGCACTCACCGTTATTAAATTATATATAAAAAATTTGGATACAAAAATGGCCTTTTTATAAGTTACAATCTGATGAATATTTTTATATTTTTTTAACGACAGATAGGAGTCACCGACAGGGGTCCGAATGCGATGTCGGAATCTACCCACCTATAACAAATTTTTTATTTCATTAAATGCTAAGTATGTAAAATCTTTTTTTTTAAAGCTACTAAGTATGTAAATTACAACAATAAATAACTGTTTATTAACATGTAATGCAAAGTACCACCATAATGTAAACTACTAAATGCACTTATATTACTAACTATGACAATGTGATAGTTCACTTCAAAACAGAGCACACTATTAACAAACTTAGTTAATAAAAAATTCAGTAAACGTCTACTTATAACAAGGCTTTGCCTCAAAAAGTCAGAATTTTTATATGGAGAACCATCATGCGCAAGATCCCCACAACCACAAAATTTGAACTTGACAAACGCGGTATCGACTTAAACACCACTTTATGTCCACTTTGCAATTCGGAGGTTGAAACGGTAGAGCATGTTATGATCTCCTGCTCTAATAACCTCATCGGCATTGGTTGACGATCCTGACATTTCTTTGCTTACGACATGTTAATTCGGCCCTTATCATCTTTGTGATTTCAAATTTAATTGTACAAGATAAAACTTGCACATGTTTAAGGGAAATTCGCCCAAATACACTATTTTTTAAACTTTTATTCCAAAATACACTTTCGGAAAAAAAATTGTCTATTTACACTGTTAGGTCGACCACTCAGTGGGTCGACTACCCCTTTACCCGGTCGACCACTTTAGTTTTCAAGGTAGTCGACCTCCATTCTTCATTGTTTTTGGTAGACTACTTCAGTTATATGGTCGACCTAAGGGTCAACCGAATTGTAGGCCTAAACTCGGTCGACTAACATAGTCGACCATAGTTGCTTTGTAGTCGACCGATAAGTAGGTCGACTAATCATAAAAACATACTACTAGTGGATAAGATATATCAGATAAGATTATTGCGAATTTAGATAAGGTTTTTATTTAAGTTTACTGTGTTAGCAATGTACCTTCAATGTACCTTGGAGATTTATTTACCATTATGTGTTGTGTTGTGTTGTGTTACCATCCAATTTAGTGAAATAAACTTTAATTTGAACAACAAATATTATATATTATCTCATACTACATTTATGGATTACACAACAAATAACACAACTTACAGACATATAACATACACGACAGTTAAACAGAAAACATACGAACACACATACCTAACATTCATGACTGTTAAACACATTTTAAACACAAAGAAGAAGCTAATCATCACTCAAATTGTAAATGGAGCCAAATTGTGTTGAGCATGAGTCTTCACGTTTTTCTTTACCCTTGCCCTTTACCAACCCCTTCGGCTTTGCCTTTGTTTTTGAGTTACACTTGGACTTTTGTTTACCTTCAGAAAGATCATAATGTACGGTACAAGTTGATCTAGTATGTTCATATTCCAAGCAACGACTGCATTTTCTTTTAGATTTGAAATTGTCTTTGTCCTCTCCTTGAGACGGTATACGAGCAGTACTCTTCGGTCTACCCGATTGTTGCTTTGTAACCAATGGCGGTAGGACAGTTTGTAGGTGTCCTGGATCTATCCATTCAGAAATATGATCTAGCGGGTTAATATCTTCCATGTATGCCGACTTGTACATTTCAGTGTGTAAATACTTCTGAACGTGTGTAGTAACGTTACGTAGGACAAAATACCTTGCTACTGCCATTACATGTCCACATGGTATACCGGAAAACTGCCATTGTTTACATGTGCAAGTTTTATCTTGTATATTGACTTTACTGCCTTTTTCATATCCAATACCTCAAACTTAACTTGTGATATCGGTTTGACAGTCCAACTAATAGACTTATGATTTCTTTTACCAAGCTTACACTCTGCATATGGTGTGACAGGTGTTGTTAAACCATCAGCAGTGTTTCGGTGTTCCCAAAACCATTGTTGAACTGAAGCTCTAAAGAATTCAAGAAGCATTGTAATCGGGAGTTTCCTCGCATGAACTGACAGTGCATTCATTGACTCTGCACTATTAGAAGTTAGGTAAGCATACCGAACACGATCTGCATGATGTCTAGACCATCTGTTGAGGCCAACAGTATTGAGTGTACGTGTACTGTCTGGGATACGTCGTGCTAGTATACCATAGTGGTGATCAAAATCAGATTTTCTATACGCTTTGCACATTTTCCAGTAGTGCCACTCGTAACCTTTAACCCTTTTAGACACACTTTTGAGGTTTCCCAATAAATGTCTAGCACATAGTGCATGAAATACTTCTGGAAATACGTTTGATATGCCAGCAGCTATTGCAGGTGCCCTGTCAGATATAATGGTAAGATTAACAATACAACACCTCGAAGATTGTAGAGAGTCTCTTAGATTACCAAAAAACCATGTCCAATGATCGGTGGTCTCTCCTGCTCCAATACCGTAGGCTAATGGAAGGATTCCATTGTCAGCATCCATAGCGACAGCAATCAAGTTAGTCCCCAAGTAACGACTTTTTAAATGAGCCCCATCGACTATGATTACTGGTCGTGCATAGTTAACAAACGAACGTGTCTGCATATTAAAGTATTGAAACATTATTTTTAAATACGAGTTAAATTAATAAGTAAATAAAGAGAGCATTAAACATACCGCTGCACCAATGGACATGTAACTCATAACAAATCTGCCTTTGTTGTCCGTTCGAATGTTGGTTACACTACCTGGGTTAGACAATCTAAGATTATATAGATAATTAGGTAGTATTTGAAAGGAGTCTTCAAGACTACCCCTCAACATCTCAATTGCGTAACATTTGGCTTTCCATGCTTGGTGGTATGATAGACTTATTTTAAATCGCGCCGACATATCAGTCCTTATATCATTCGGTCGATAGACACGACCTTCTTGTTTCATCACCTCTTTCAGTATATTCCCTAGGACCTTCTTGGTGGAATGCTTATTGTTCGGAAGAATTTGGGTATTTGAGCACGTGTGTAGATCATTCAACTTCGGTACTTGAAAGTTGTTGCTATCTTGTATATACCTAGCAGTAATTTGCCATGAACAATTTGGTGATATGCATGTAGCTGTATACCTTGACTTGTCTGAGTACTTTGGTTTTATCTGGAACCCTTCAGTAACACACTTTGTACGTAATTGCATAAGAAAATCTTCCTTGTTTTTGAAAGTCTGATTCAATTTAACTAGATCTGAGGTTTCATATATTATCATTGATCTAGGTTTCATTTCGGGTTGGGTGTTCGACAGTAACGGTGGCATGTTCCAAAATATATCATCTGGTTGGGGATTATACTTAATTGGCTGGTCATAAGTTTGTGTTTGGTCGACGTATTCATCTTCGTATTCATCATCACTATCAGGAACATCATCCTCATCAACTATGTAGTTAGAAAAAGGGTGTTTTGTTGGTTTGATTGGATTCACATTTTCCATATCATCATGCTCAGATTCGCTTTGATCAGATGTAGGTAGGTCAACGATGTAAGGATCTTCGTTACCTTCAAAAGGTGGTTGTTTATCATTCAACAAATTGGTGTATTGTATTTGTTGGTTGATTTCATCTGTGGTTTGAGTTTGTAAGTTGAACTGATTTACAGATTGATTTTGTAGGTTCGAATTATTTGTGTATGGATGTGGTTGGTTGTACTGATCAGTGTATGGGTGGTGTAGGTTGAACTGATTGTTACTTTGGTGTTCTAGGTCGTACTGATTGATGGTTGACTGTTGTAGGTTGAACTGATTGATGGATAACTGTTGTCGGTTAAACTGATTATTGTATGGATGATGTAGGTTGAACTGATTACTGGATTGCTGAGGTAGGTTGAACTGATTATTGGATGGATGATTAAGGTTGTACTGATTATTGTAAGGATTTTGTAGGTTGAACTGATTATTGGTTGGATGTTGTAGGTTTAACCGATTATTGTATTGTTGTTGTAGGTTGAACTGATCATTAGGATTAGTAAGGTTTTGACCTAAAACATGCATTGAATTTGTAATATCTTCTAGATATATGTGAACGGGTTGATTTGAGATGGCGAAATTCATAAAATCATTAAAATCATCTTCATCATCAGTGATATCCAAGACACAGTTATCGACAACGTATTTCATAGATATAACTAAATCTTGTGAAACATCGATTTTTTTAACACATATTTTAACAAAAGCGTACGATTTAAGGGTTTGTTTGGCGCGATTGTAAGTTTCAAAGGTACTCTGGGACAATTAAGTGGCATATAAACTATATGACTATTGATATGTTCAAAATAACCTCCTGAACAAATATATATCTTTAACTTACTCATCACTATAAATGTAAAGACATATAAAAGTAGGGATTACTCTCCAATAAGTGATTTCCTCAAACTGCGCAAAGAGTTAACTTCAACTACTAAGTTGTTGTGAATATGAATCTGGTGTGTTTGAATATCGATCAAGTATGGTATTTATTAAATATGGGAATTACATATGGGATCCCATTACTTATAGAGTACAAATGGATAACAGGAATAAAAGGATCTACCGTTATCCAATTAAATTCATGAAAGGTGGATTTCCTATCCGTAGCTAATAAGGATAAGAAATGTTATCTAAAGGTGGGACCTAGGTTGCCTTTTTAATCATGAAAGTTCACTGTGGTCGACTACTTCATAGATTATGGTCGACTAAGTCATTTTTATTAAGTGGTCGACCCACATCAGGGTCGACCACAGTGTATTTAAGCAGTGGTCGACCACATTTTACAACATTGGTCGACCAGGCAAACGGTGACTGTCAAAAGATTACAGTGGAGCATGTTCAACCTGCTGAATTAATATGCCAACACAAACATTAGAGCTACCTTTTACAGGGGAGCCTGTTCAAAATACAATACCAACATAAACAATAGAGCTACCTTTTACGTACTTCGATTCGAGATCTAAAGAATGTCTTCCCCATCCTATGTCTGTATTCTAATGCAACCTTCGCAGTATCTTTCTCGAATGGGTAGGTTAGCTCACAAAATACACGCTCCATGTTTATGCAAACCCATACACCACAGTCACCGTAATATCCTGACTGCTGAGGTGAGTCGATATACGTAAATGTAGATGGCATCGAGACGTGTGGTGGAGGAGTGTAGTTAATTGCCCTCAAAAACTCTGGCAGACACTTACCCAACTCGGAAACATAATAAGCGCGGTGGTCAATTGAGTTATGCTTGACAAAACTATCGTAAATGACGACGGTGAAGTCCTTAAGATCAAGCACAATAAGCACCCAGTGATCTGCATCTTCCAAACATGTTGGGAATAGGACCTACAATTAAAGTTAGAAAGTTATACAGATAACTCTAATCTGAATGTATATGTCTATGTATATTTAAACTGTATATGTATATGTATTTGATATTGTAACCTTCTGACACTTCGACCAATGTGGGAAAGGGAGTCTCGATCCTTCTGCATAACAAGTAATATTGGGATTGGTGTAATTCTGGTCAAGTGTTACACCCGTTTTAAAAATCCCCATCCACTTAATCATGTCGACCGGCATGATCGTACATCTTTGGCGGTCCTTTAGTGGCTGAAAATCCATTTGATCTAAACGGTAGCTCCACCACAACAACATAGATCCCCAACCATTAATATTCTGAAATTAACAATCACTTAGTCAATCTCAAGTTAGCGAAGTTAAATGTCGACCACTTTAATAATAAGTTTATAAAACACTTACAAAGTTATCTAAGTAACCGCCTTCAAATTTGTTGTAGATCCTCTCCCAAAACTCGTCAGTGATGAATATAAATCCGTCAGATAGGCCCCGAACAAATACCGATAAGCACTCGTAATGTGGAGTCATCATCTCTTCCGGTGTCTTAGGTCCGTCCAGATTCCTTTCATCATCATATAATGTGGAAGGGCCGGGATAGATAAGTCCAGACTTATGAATCAAATCGTCAATGATTTCTAGAATAACATTATCAGGCACTACCGGAGCACTCAGTCTCCCCGACTTCTGTTGTTTTATCGGGATTTCTTTCTCTGGCATGTCAGGCTTTCTTTTAGCACCCTTTTTGATCATTTGTGACGGTGTAACGAAGGGAGACATCCTTGCCCGTGCAACCCGACGGTCCCTTTTGCTTCTCCTCACATAAACCGGTGAAGCAACCTTCACATTATCAAACATATCTTTCTTGGTTGTCTGAACTTCAACATCTGACACATATCCACCAATGAAACCACCATCATCCTGTCACAGAAACACACAGCAATAAGTCATCAGAAAGTCAGATATATAGTCGACCTTGACAAGGGTCGACTATAGTATAAATTTAATATAGTCGACCTAGGTAATGGTCGACTACATTGTAAACATGGTGATAGTCGATCCAATGAAGGGTCGACTACTCATCTGCGCACTGGACAGTTTATATAACTTACCAACTTTCATAAATGAATTATATAATAAGAAATTACCTGCTCTTGTTGACGGATATGTTGTTGTAGGTTTTGTATCATAGAATGGAGTTTTAAAATCATTGTTTCGTGGACGCATCTAGAAACATATAAACTCTGCACTATCTTTAGTGTCTCACGTGTAGCACGGATGCCAGCCTCAGCCCGATCACTCATCTCCTTAATCTCCTTGGCATGTTTGTTTTCCTGGTCATATAATCTCTTTGTCAAATTCTTAATCATATCCGTCAACTCCTTCTTCGTCTCATCATCAAATTTCTTCGGATCATCAACTTTCTTCACCGGTACTTTAGCATCAGGGTTCTTGAAATAGTTTACACTAGCTACCCACCACTCACACTTAACCTCTTTCTTGGTGGGCCTCAAACGATTGAGAGGTCGTTCTTCGTCCGGGATATCATCATGTCATACACATATTCATATGCATATACATATACATATACATATACATATACATATACATATACATATACATATACATATACATATACATATACATATACATATACATATACATATACATATACAGATACATATACAGTTACATATACAAATACAGATACATATACATATACATATACAGTTACATATACACATACATATACAGTTACATATACATATAGATATACACATACATATAAACATAACACATACATAAATATTTTGGTATAATTATACTCACCGGGAGTTGCATCAACTCAACGTACTCATTCCAGCCCATGACTTTCTTCTTCCGTTTCCAGTGGATTCCACGAGGTATGCCTTCACTTTCCAGCTTGAAAGCATATGCTTCTATTCGGTGTTTGTATGCCTTCCATATCCACATCTACAAACAAAAACCAAATTTGGTTAAATATGAAACATGTTAATTGCTTAAAATTTATAAGTACGGATTACTACCTTAAACGCCCAAATGAAGCCGCTCAAATGGTATGTCATTACCCCCTTCCGGGTTTTATCTGCTACCCTCTCTTTATAAGGTACTAACACGTAATGCAAACTATTGTAAAGTTTGGTCCATAAGAAAGAACCCCACGGATACTTGTTCATCAACTCAAAGTCCTCTAATAAAAGAAGCATGTCATCGTTTACGCTATCCCGCAACTGCTTCCCAAGGAAGCATAAGTTAATTATCAACGCAATGGCGACTATGACCTTATCCTTGTCAGTTCCTTTCAACTCATCTATAAAAAAGGCGTCGTGAAACTCCGAAAGATGACGTTGACCACTATGTCGTTTAATAAAAACACGAGATGAAACCGAGTGGTCAAAATCCGACCTCTCTTGACCTATCCAATCTATAAAAGATGTAACCGGACCAAACCGCATCCCGGTAACTAAGCAAAACTCACGTCTACCACACCTAATGACATGGTCTCGGGTAACTCGAAACCATAGCTCTTCTGGCTCCTCACATATTTCGCGTCCGTTGATTACAAACTTTTTCGGACGGTCAGTCTGATTCATTAATAAGCAATGTATGTATCCCGGATCATTGTCATCACACTTTATATCTAACCAATGACCGAAACACGTCTCTCTGAAAATCTTTGTCTGAGCCGGAGTGAGTTTGTTCTTAATCTCCCTTATAAGAGACATCTTGCTTCGAATGGTGACCTTGGCCTCGAACCAAACCTGTAATCAGACAATGATAATGTCATTATACATAAATGTTAATATACATACACATACATACAGGTACATACAATTGAAAAGCAAATACACTATAGTCGACCTTCTTTCTGGTCGACTACAGTTTTATTCAACTATAGGCGACCCAAAATGGGGTCGACTATAGTGTATGTTTTTGGCAGTCGACCCTTTGAATGGTCGAGTATGCAAGTGATCTTCTGACCTAAGGCATCCCCATAACCATATACAGATATATACACTTTAGCAAAAACAATGGGAGAATTGTATATCTATAGTTACATATACATATACATATACATATACATATACATATACATATACATATACATATACATATACATATACATATACATATACATATACCTATCATATACTGACATGTACACACATACAAATACATCCATACACACATAGATATAAATACAGGGACCCATACATAGATATACATATATACACATATATACACATACAGATAAACTAACATATACATACAACAACGAAATAGGTTTTACCTCAATATCTGTCATCTTTGAAGGGAACTCTTGATTGAATCTAGGGACGAAATAGATACACTGACGATGGAATTAGGGTTTATCTACAAACTATTGAAGTGATCTCTTGATTGAATCTGCAATGAATGAGGGTTGATGAATCAGGGTTCGTAACTAGGGCTTATGGAGCGAATTTTTGTTAGAGTTGAAATTTGAATTTTGTTATCCCAACTCGCTATTTCAGTGTCTTTTTGTATACTCGACCATCATTAAGGTCGCCCGTGTTTTTTGGGGTCGAATATAGTGGTCGACCGATAGCCAACAGAAATCGACCTTGACAGTTATAAACGGTGGTCGACCACATTGAAATTTGGTGTGGTCGACCGGGTATAGAGGTAGTCGACCCAACGGGTGGTTGACTTAATGGTGTAAATAGACAATTTTTTTCCTAAAAGTGTATTATGAAATAAAACTTTTTAAAAAAGTGTATTTTGAGGAATTTTCCTAACTTTAAATCTCTCGTTTTGGGATTGTAAAGTCGAATGGCCCAGCCCATTTGTACACTTGTAATTATTATCTTGATCAATTATGTTTTACTTGCTTTCCCAAAAAAAAAAAAAAAAAAAAAAAAAAAAAAAAAAAAAAAAAAACTCCCCCACTTGTTTATACTATAACTTTGGTTCCCATATTAAATTAATTAAATTATTATTCTAAAAGTAAAAGTAATCATATATTTTTTTATTTTATAATTTTATCATTCCCTTATTTTTATTATAGGATATTGGATATAGAAATAGAAATGACGAAACTTTCTGCAAAATTGATGATATTATATTATAATAATTATCCGCTTAACTTGTTAATTAATTCCTTTAATCTACACCTTTGACTATAATGCATTTTAAACTATTTATCAATCTATTACTCCTTAATTATTATGATAACATATTATAATTATCCGCTTCTTTTTTTCGAGTGTCATACTTAAATAAAATTATTTAGATTTTTTTATAATCTAGTTCTTTTTATTAATATATACTATATACTATGACTAGCTATATTTACTAAAAAAATAAACGTTAACTAATTTAATATTATAACACTTTCGGTAAATAATATCTATTAAACTTATGAGTATTACAACGTTACCCCTCTTAAAATGATTTCATTCTCGAAATCGAAAAGCAACTAATATATTACCAGCATATTCATATCGTATTAAATTTACATTTTTTATTCAAGTATTACAGAAATCTTTCCATAATTTTTTAATGGATATGATAATCTTATGAGAATTGAGAAGTATCATATCATATAATTATTTCAATGCAAAATACTCACAAAAGGAAAATAAAACCCGAAACAAATCAACTGCTCTTTTATTACAACAGAATGTTATATATATATATATATATATATATATATATATATATATATATATATATATATATATATATATATATATATATATATATATACTCCGTTGAGTATGCATTTTCTTTTAGAAAGATTGCTTCAAATCCGTTCCCTATTAATGGAGTGTATATATATATATATATATATATAATATTTATAAAATCACGACCAAGTTAAGTATGCATTTTCTTTTATAATTAAATATTGCTTCAAATCCGTTCCCAATCTCAAGCAACTTTAAGACGTCCACCTTCATCTATATAATAACACACCACCCCCTTTTAACAACTTCAACCACAAAACATAAACTCTCTCGAAATCAAGTAAAAAAGTTGTTATCATTTTGAAGATGATTAATAACGGGAAAAAACAAACCGTTTTGATGTTTCCATGGTTAGGCCATGGTCACATTTCACCTTTCTTGGAATTAGCCAAAAAACTAACTAACACGAATCGCTTTAACATCTCCCTTTGTTCGACTCCAACTAACCTCGATTCGATCAAGAACACGATCCAAAACGAGGAGCCCTCGATTAAGCTCATCGAACTTCACCTTCCTACGTTACCCGAGCTTCCACCACACCTTCACACCACCAATGGCTTACCTCTCCATCTTATGTCCACTCTGAAACAAGCTTTTGACATGTCTAGCCCTCAGTTTTCAAACATCTTGAATCGAGTTAAACCAGATGTACTAATTTACGACATTCTTCAACCGTGGGCCCCTATGGCTGCAGCCGCTTTAGGAATCCCTAGTGTTGTGTTTATCACCACTAGTGCTGCTGCATCCATGGTTCACTTTCAACTGATCCCCACTAATAACATCCCGTTTCCGTTTTCTTCAACTATTTACTATCATCCCTATGAAGACGGGCATGTTTCCAAGAGAACGGTTTACAACAAGGCAGCAGATCGTGTGACGCAATGTGTTGAGAGATCGTCAAGCATTGTTCTTGTTAAGTCTTGGAAGGAAATTGAAGATAAGTATGCGGATCATCTTTCTGTTTTGATCGGTAAACGTGTTGTGACGGTTGGTCCACTTGTTGCAGAACCACTGGACACGAAACAGAACAATGTGATCAACTGGCTTGACACAAAATATGTGGGGTCCACTGTTTTCGTGTCGTTTGGGAGCGAGTATTTTCTTTCTAGTAGTGATTTGGAAGAAATAGCATATGGTTTGGAAATGAGTAATGTGAATTTCATTTGGGTTTTGAGGTTTCCAAAAAGTGGTGAAAACAGAACAACATCAATCTATGAAGCTTTGCCACAAGGGTTTATTGAAAGGGTGAAAGGTAGGGGTTTGGTCATCGAAGGGTGGGCTCCACAAGCAATAATTTTGGGACATAAAAATATAGGTGGATTTGTGAGTCATTGTGGTTGGAATTCTGTTGTTGAAGCTATGAAATATGGTGTTCCAATAATTGCTATTCCAATGCATCTTGATCAACCGATTAATGCGCGCTTGGCTGTCGCGGTTGGGGTTGGTGTGGAGGTTGTTAGGGACGATAACGGGAAGCTAAAGCGGGAGATGATATCATCGGTCGTTAAACATGTGGTGATGAGCGAGTTAGGGAACGTTGTGAGGGAAAACGCCAAGAAATTGGGTGATGATTTACGGGTTAAAAAAGATGAAGAAATCGATGTGGTGGCTAAAGAGTTGATTCAGCTATGTGAAAATGCTAAGAAACATCAAAAGGTCAAAAGTGAAGTTTTTCGTACGAACAACAAACACCAAAAGACGAAAAGCGAATCATTTGGTGGTGGTGATGGTGGCACGAACAAACTTCAGAAGACGAAAAGTGAAGCATTTGCGATTTGTGCTCTTCAAGCTGCTATGAAAGGTGAAGTTTTGAAATGATATGAAAAAATCTCCCCTCTTTGTTTTTTGTTCTTTTTTATGTTTAAAATAAAGTTAACTAACTAGATACCGAAGAGTGGAAACGATCTACAAAGTGTCTTACTTTTTAGACGTACATCTTCAGAGTATTGCTAGGTAGTCCGTAAGTAAGTACTAATGTGTTTGCGTTTGAGAACATGCATTTTAACATGTGTTTCAAAACAAGCAAACATGTTTTTGTTTTATGTTTTTAGTTATTTGGTTGGTGTTAGTTATAGAGGGGAGATCTTAATTAAGAGAATGCGTACCCTCTTTTGTGTAGCCCAATTGTTAGTTGATCACTTAATAAATAAACTATTCGGAAAACTATGTGTGAACTGCTTGTTAAGTTTGGGGTTAATCTTTTATCGATAAACATGGGTAAAATTGGGTGTTGTGGTTTGGAAAAAAGTCGATATTATACATTAGTATATATATTTCAAAAAATCTTATACTCATTAGAATTTGCACTTTTGAGTTTTGAATATATATCCTCAATATTCTTTTTAAGTTCTTTTAAATTTATTGTTCACAATTAATTGTTCACAATCTTGTGTTATTCCTGGCTAAAAAAGATGAATATGACAGAATTTTTGCTGCCAGACAAAAAGAAAAGATGAAAACGACGGAAATGAGTTAATATTCATCGTGCTCTCAGAGAAGATTAAAGGAGAAGGAAATAGATTAAATGACCATTATACCCTCATGTTAAAGTCATGTGCAATGACTTAACGGTAGGATAGACGGACGTTAGCAAAATGGACTCCTCATGAAACAAATGCATGCCATAGTGACCCCCAAGTCAAAAAAATTCTTTTGGACTCCACTTGTATTTCTACGTCAGCCCTCAAAATTTGAATATGTTAAGTAATACTAACACTAACGTTTTTGTGTAGATTAGTTGGTAACAAATTCAAATTTGTTTTTGCTTTTTACATCATCTACTTTATACAAGCATAAAATAATAGAGATATATTTTCTCCGTCTCCATTGGCAACTAACGTTGTGTTTGATGTATCTTAATAATAATAACATGATCATGATAGTAAGACCCTATAGCAAGTAAAAATGACATGCATAATATGCAAGTGTACAAGTGATAAAGGGTCATCCTGTTCGGGTTATCGGGGAGGACGGATATTTTTACTATGATATGCGATTTATCCGAATTTAACCGTGACTATTTTCAAACCCTTAATTTGAACATGAGATATCCCACAACTAGCACTTAAAAATGTCATGCAGAATAAGGGATCAAAATTACATAGTGTAAAGTAAACAAATAATGTACTGTGTATTACAGGCTTACAGCTATTAAAAGGCCAAAAGTTGGGTTCAAGATTCTGTAATTACGTAGACAAGGCAAGCTGCAACTAGCCATTTTCTCAACAATACATTAAACCAATTGGTTATGGTTATATGACAAATCACCAAAACTAGAGGTCACAAGTTCAATCATTTAATTCTTTTAAATACATTAGCCTATTAACTATTGTCATATACTGTATCTATGATCCAACCCCTGACCCGTTCTTACACACACCGAGTTACTCTTTCAGACCCAAACTGTTATGTAACCGTGCACCCGCCCATTTTGTCACTTCTAGGCTTCTAGCCACACTAATCTTGTAATATAAAAACAGACAATCCCAACAGACCATACCTGAGAGGGTGATATATTTTATTTAGAACCAAAAGGATCATCAAATGTAAAATGGATTTAACCATGACCTGAAAAATTGGTGCATCGGCGTCTTTGTTTACTGCAACAATGACTTTAGAATCTCTCATGCCCGCAATGTATTGGATAGCTCCATAGACACCAAAAGCCATATACAGTTCTGGAACAACAATCTTGCCCGTTTGGCCAGCCTAACATGCACATATACCGTATGTATCACTATGCATTGAATCTTATAAAGAGGTAGCAATATGGGAGAGTTAAGTCGGGTTGGTCTAGGGGTGTTCAATCTATACAATTAGCATATACAATATCTTTAAAAAAATATTATGAAAAAAGTTGAAAATAGATACAATTCTAATTGAATTTACTCCTAACAAATACGCATACAACTATCTGAAATGCAAGGTGAAAAATGAGAATGCAAAGCTGCTGCACCAAGTTCCTCAACAATTTTTTCTAAAAAGTGTTTCAGCCTGAGAACCATATCCGAACAAAAATAAAAGATCCGTATAATAGACATACAAAGATAAGAAAACTGATATGATCTGTTTTCCTTAAATTTTAGCCAATCATCAACTTAAAGTTCACGACAAAAGGCATAATACAACTAATTAGCATCTCATAAGTTCTTAATACACAAATTGCTAATATCAAAAGATTCAACCCAAAATAAAAATTCACAAAAGAACAACTAGCAACTAACTAAGCATTCACCGATTCACATATACAAATGACTTCATCATAAGAACCAATGATCTCAAGCATTGGTGATGCAGGTGGGGGAGATAAAAAAGCTTCTACCAATTTCAACTTTGCATCCTCATAGTAACCACTTAAACGCAGCTTCTTGAGAACAGGTGACTTGGCCAAAATCATATTCACAAACCCCGACTCCCCATACTCTGTATTGTCAATATCTTCATTCTCATCTTCAATCAAATGTTCCATACGAATAAGCTTCACAAATCTCTCATACATTATATCATTCTCATTAAAATTATATACAAGCTCCAATTCGATCAAATGTTGCAACCAAATATCCGAACAATCTTGCATTGTAACAGAATATAAGAAACGATCAAAGTTCTCCCAATGTGTTGTTGTATCTTCGAATGTTATCTGTCAATGATTTATTTGTGTTAGTATGCTTTTAAGTATAAGAAAAAATGGCTACTTTCATACCTCCCTCCTTAAAATTCAACATATCATATATACCCAACAATTCAACATAATAGCATGCATACCCAAACTAAACACAAAAAGGATCTATCAATTTCACAATACAAATCTGATAAAACCAATTTCACAACAATATATATATATATATATATATATATATATATATATATATATATATATATATATATATATATATATATATATATATATATATATATATATATATATATATATATATATATCAGTTATATAGTAAATATAAACATGATGATCAATGTTTATTGTACATCCAGTGATCTGATCTGTATCAATATTTTTTATTATCAAAATGTTTTTGCATTAGGGATGAGTAAACATCCCGAAAAACCGAACCGATAGAGATTCAGTTCGGTTTTGGTTCTTTGTTTTGGGACTAATCGGTTTCGGTACAATCAGGATCATTACCGGTTAGGTACGAATAAAAACTAAATCAGGAACCGAATTTTGGATTTTTGGATGCATACGCTTCTCTTTTACATACTTATTGTGTGTGTTTACTATTCATATTTGTGTCATCATCGCCAACTCCTTTTTACAATGTGCATCAATAAAAAGAAGTAAAGACTAATTCTTCTGTCTACTTACAAAAGAGTTATACTTAACATTACATGCTTAAAGATATGACAAGAAATTCAATCAAAATTATACAAGGTAGATGCATGTTTATTTACCTCGAGTGTTAGTTTCTCCAAGTTTGGGGAACTTGTGATCATAAGTACAAGAATCCGCAACCATTTATGATTAAGGAAAGACATTCCTTCTAAACGTAAGTTTTTGAGGTGAAGTAATGAAGTTGCAAGCTTTTGTGGAACCACCCCTCCAACGAAACTCTTCAACCGTAGGCCAAACAAGTATTAAAAAAAAAAGTAAGTATAAAACAAAACAAAGTTTTTATATTGACTCAATTGAATATAATCAGTTAAATTACCTCAATCTCCCAAACAGTAAGAGTAAGATCTTCTATCACAGGTAACAACTGAAATAGCTCATCAAAGGTGCCATGGTCTTCTACTGTAATGTCGGCATAGTCTTCTATAACGAAACCATATTCATCTTGATGCAACTTTTGAATACTACTATCATCTCCCGTAAACTGCATCAATCAAATTACAACATTAAAATAAGTAATGAAAAGAAATGGGCACCAATACTCTAGTAACAACTAACTTACAATTGTGAAGCTTTTAATCAGTGGATTATTGGATAAGATGTGCATAAGTACATCTTTATGGATCTTTACATGTTCCAAGCATAAGGTTGTAAGGCTACCAAATCCGTTGAATGTTGGTGGTTTGTACATTTCACAATTACAGAGATGTAGGTCTGTTAACTGATGAAACGAGAAGATGGATAATGGAAGCACAAACGAAGATCTCAAACAAAGTTTCTTTACGGTATTCTTTCTCGATAAATGATGTAATATTTGGTTGAGTTCCGCACAATCAATACATAGGTCAGATAAATACATACAGACGGTGAAGTCAATTATTGGACCCTGGTGTAGTAACAAGAATTGGTTTATAGCTTTGAAAAATTTAGATCTCCTCATCTCTTCCTTTTCACTTAGCAGATCTTCAAACTCTTGCTCGTTAACGTCCAGCTGATTTTCAGTGGTTGATTCATCAAACAGATCCTCATGAAATGAAACTTTAGGAATTTTGGTCCAACTGTACCTCCATTCTTTAGAGAGAATACTTGCCCTTACTACCTCTTCAGTTGGTAGACGCCATAGAATGTTTTCTATTAAGACTGAAGGAAGGGTGCTGACCGATTCATCTAACAACGAACTTTGACCATCATTCATCTTGGGACACTAAATCATAATACAAAAAACAAATTTCTCAGTTCAAGTACCAACAATCAGTAAGTAATACTTGATGATTAATTTACTTTTACTAATTGCAGTTTGTGTACTTGTAAGACAAATAACTAGTTTAAATTAAAGTGGCAAGGTTTTAAATGCATCAATTTGTTCGCAATTGACTAAAGATACAACACTATAAACTAAAATACTACTGTAGTATAAAAAGAACATTTGCAAAACACCTCATTACAACTCCTCTGTTACTGGAATATAAATCAACAGTCAATAATAAGAGTTTGCTTACAATTTTCTATCCTTTAATTCACATGTCACAGCCACACAACAATACATACGTGAATTCAATCGTTGATAAACTTTGCAGAAAAAGGAACCAGGTACAAGTACACAACAAGTTCAAAATACAATTACCTGAATGATATAATATAAAAATGGAAATAAAATGTAAATCGATTTTTTTTACCTTCGAAGTCACTGAGGCCAATTGTCGATCTAACTACTGTTGCTGAAAATCAATTTAGGGTTTAATTGGTTCTGAAATACATGAGTTCCTCTGATTGCGCATGAAAGTTTAGGGGTTTATTTAGTAGAGAGAGGTTGAGCGTTTATAATGAGAGGTATTGCACTATTGCAAATGAAAATAGATACCAAAGAGTTTTTTTTTTTTTTTTTTTTTTTTTTACGAGGAACCCCACTATGGGCCAGAGCACATTGGCCCCCCCACCGCAGGTAAACCCCGGGTAAACGGCAAGCCAGCCCTCCACCGCTACCAGGTAAGGCATTCTCCAGTTTGGTCATTAAATGCGGGCACCCCTTAGGATTGAACCCGAGACCTCCCCTTCACTGAAAGTGCTGGTGGCCACCCAGGCTAGGCCTGGATGGTTGATACCAAAGAGTTGATTCTAGGTTTGAGTATGGTCGTGGAAATGCAGTCAAAGATGTGTGAGAGAGTTGACACCGTGGGAATTATTAGGCTGGCCCAGTTTCAGTTGATTAAAGGTTTGGAATGACTGTTGTGAGGTTAACGACGACGATATCACGTTTACGGAAAATTTGGGTCGTGTGAATAAGGAAAAGAATAAAAGGAACGATTAATTGAAGGAAAGTTGAGAGGATGGCTCGAAGGAAGATATGCTTTCACCGATTTTGATTGGCCGTGGTGGAATGATGTATTGTGATTGCGAGGTTCCTTCGTGCGAAGGTTATTGCAAAGCTTGGTACGTGTTGAATCGAAAAGTTACAAGAGATTAATTTAAAGGTGTGATAAGAAGGGCGGTTTCGTGAGATCGGGTGAGGGAAGCTCTTCGGTTTTGGCAAAAGATAAAATGACCGACGAGGCTTTCAAGACTTTTGACGCAACGATGACGTGTATGGTCGAGAGTGAACCAGTTACGGTTAGTTTAATTAACTCTAACGAGATCCCGCGTACACCGGCTTATAAGAAGAATCTTCAAACTCGAAAGAAGAAATTGGTTCAAGGCGCCGAAATGGAACAATTCGGCATGTTCATAGTGATATTTGACTCTTGAGTTCGTTTACTCCATTTTCTAGTTGTGTTGTTTGATTTTGGTTTCGTGCCTAGTTACTTTTGTTTAGTTATTTATTGGGTTAGACTTGTGTTTCGGTTTAGTGAGGCCCGTATAGATAGTTTGTTACTAGTTGCTTTCTAGGTACAAGATTCATCGGTACTTCTTTTTTATATCTTTTGTTGAATTCTTTTTTTTTTATTTCAAAAATATTTTTCATTTTCATAAAGGTTCTCGTTATTTTGGGCGGAAAAAAATAGGTACCAAAAACGTAACCACTTTACTGTGAGATTAGGATACGCTTTTCAAGTCTTCTAATTTTTTTTAATATTTCTCAAAATATTGTCACATAAAGACAATACCTCTGAACTGATTACATTTGCAATATAACATAAAATCTTTTCTAAACATTATAATAAATTAACTCGAACTCTTTAAATACAAACATTTCTCATGTTATCAAATTCTACCTATCAAGAAGTATTAGTCAATTCATTTCAATTCAAATATCTATTAAATTCAACTATTAAGAAGTATACTTGGAGGTAATTAAACTTCAACAATATCTTATGGGAGCGTACGAGTGTTGAGCATCGCACTTGAATTTTTTTGTGATATTTTCAGTATACGGTATTGTGGTAGTGTTAAGCGTTGCGGCAAAAAAACTTTTTTACTAAATGTTTCCTATTATAATTTTTTCCCTGTAATGTGTATAACTAATGTATGGTTACCCGCGTTTTGCTGCGGGCATGATTGTTATCGTTGTACAAAATTATAAATTTATTGGTGAAATATTTTACCTGTAATGTGGTTAAAAAACCCAGTTAAACCTATCAAAATCGTATAATTTAATTTTTCTATAATCTAGCCAATTAGACCCACATATTTTTTGCTACAAAAATCATTTGAAACAGTAAATTTCGTTATATATATTAAACATTATTTTAATAATTTACAATTACAATATGCATATCAACGTTTGTCACAAGATATATGTTCCCCATTAGACTTTTTACTCGTTGAGTAAAAACCATATGCTAGTATATATAATTGAATATATATTACATGAAAAATATTGGCGAAACCATAAGAACAAAAGAATCATCATATGTGGAATGAATTTAACCGTGACCTGAAAAATTGGTGCATCGGCATCTTTGTTTAAAGCAACAATGACCTTAGAATCTCTCGTACCCGCAATGTGTTGGATAGCTCCAGACACACCAAAAGCCATATACATTTATGGAGTAACAATCTTGCCCGTTTAACCAACCTAACGTACAAGCATACCATATATATCACTATGCATTAGATCTTATAAATAGGAAGCAATATGGGCCGGTTAGGTCGGGTTGGTTAAGGGGTATTCAATATTTGGTTTCAAACTATTTGAACCGAATGAAAATCGGAAATAGGGAACCGAATTTGAATTTGGGTCATAGTTTTAAATTTGGTTTCCGGTTCGATTTACTTTTTTGAATTTGGTTAAACCGAATTTACCTAATAGTATAATAAATTATTAATAGATATAGACCATTAACCTATTTTAAAACCAAAATTTGAATTCAAGATCGATACTTTATGATTATTTTGGTATTTTAAATGGAATGAACCAAATTTGAATTCGGTTATCGGAGAGCTTGGTTAGAGACGTTGGTTGAGTTTTTGGGTCTTCTGAAGTTTTCTCAAATGTGATGACCCGGGAAATTCCGATCAAATTTAAACTTTAATCTTTATATGTTACCGACACGATAAGCAAAGTCTGAAATGTAGAGTATAAATTTTTTTTTAAACTGTTTGATATATTCAATTACCCTTTGACCATGCCCGACGATTCACGAACATTTATGTGTATATAGATATGTGTATATAATATATACTTATTAAGTGAAAACCCTAAACAAAGTATTAGATGCATAATACTCTACATAAACGTGTTTGTTTCGATATTTGTTCAATATAGTTATTGACAGAATTAAAAGATAATATCATATGATCGAATTATCAAATACATTGAATTATGATTACGAATCTCTGTCATGAGGTCCACTTTGAATTAGGAAATCTTTACTTTTAACGGTATTCGGAATAATTAGTAAAGTTATTTTCAAAGGAGAACAAAGTATCACTTATCTAGTGTCAGACAAAAGATAGTGGAAGTTCCTGCTTATTTTTCAAAGCATGCTTTACAATATTTTCCTAGTGACTCTTGATAAGTTAATTATTTAGCTTTTAGAATATTAAATGTTATACTCTCGGATTATTTATTCCAACATATATAAAATATTTATCTACTTAATAATTAAAACCTAATTATATATAGTAGTTGGAAAATTGATGTGATATCTATACATGATTAGTACTACGTGCATGTTGTTAACATGTATAAAATATATAAGATGTTATATAAATAATTAGTTAAAAATAAATGTAACTACAAGATAAAACATATATATTATATTGATGTTATTTTTAATACTTTTAAAATTATATATATATATATATATATATATATATATATATATATATATATATATATATATATATATGTATATATGTGTGTGTGTGTGTGTGTCTGTGTGTGTCTGTGTGTGTGTGTGTGTGTGTGTGTGATATTCATAAATAAGAAATGCTTAATAAGAGTTATTATATAACATATTATGTGATTATTAAGTTTTACATAATTAATAATAATGAGTTAAAATATAATTGTTATAGTAATATTATTACTTCATTATTATAACTACAAATATTATTAACAAATATCATTAGTAGTTATAATATAATAGATATCATATAGATATGAAATTAACACATTTAAATTGTTATTTTTACTAATAATAATTACTCTCACTATTAATATTGATATTGTTATTATTAATTTAAATATGAAACTTGTTAAGCATAACTTATTATGTTATTAGTGTTATCATTATTAATATCATTATTTTCAAAAATCATTATTAATTAAAGAATCATTATTATTATCATTATTATTTTTATTATTATTACCTATATAATTATTGTTAGTATTAATATATACTTATTTACTTAATAATACAAACTACAAATAATCAGTTATATATAAATACTCATATATAAAATCCAGTTACAGATTTATATGTAAAAATAGATATACAGATAAATATATATGTATACAGTTATATATAATTATTATTATTAATAAATTTATTCGCTATTAATATTAACTTATACAAAAATATAAATACAAATATGAAGTACGTGTTTTTTTTTTCTGTTTCCATCACCAGTGCCGATTTTGTTTTTGACCTACTAAACAAATCTGTCGAATTCAAGCAACATTCCATATCCAAATTCTGTTAGACATCAAGGTCTTCTTTTAATTTTTTTCTTTCTCTCCGTACCTGATTGAACAATTCCATGTCGGCTGCGTATCTTATTTCACTCATTCAAATCCAGTTGTAAAGGATACAAAATGGTTCCACATTATCAATTATCAATTACTAATACTCTTAAAGGCACCCAAATAAGCGAATTGAAACATGAAAGCCGAAGAACATAGCTTCTGCTCTGTTCTTCCAATTTATTTTGCCAACTTCGATTTCGAATCCCAATTCAAAATCTATAAATGCAATTTTGTCAGAAAACTTTTACTTATTCTATCTGGAAAAGCTCAAGGTTCAATTTTTCATATCGAGATTCAATTTTTGAGTCAAAGGTATTTTCTAAAAAGTCAAACGGGTGTGTTCATAATAAAATTCGAGTTTATCTTTACGTTTTAAATTAAACTGAACTTCCAGGAAGTTTTTAAAAGTGAAATGGAATAACTTTCATGTTATAATTATCATGTAAAACGACCTTGAATTGGAAATCAATTTTTTTTAACCGTCGTGAACAACAATTCTTTGATATTTTTTTATATTTTTTTTTTAGTCGGACAATTTAGCAAATCGTTTCTGTTTCCATTATATTTCCAAATCCAAACAAACCAAATCATTATTATGTTAAGTTGAGTTTTGATCGATTAAGGTATGAGGAAGAAGAAGGTTAAACAGATAGATATATATAGAGTTAGGCTATATAGAAATTCAGAAAAAGCTGAAGCAGTCGGATGGTTAAGTGTGGTTTCATGTGAGCTAGAGGTCTCGGGTTCGAGTCCCTGGAGTGGCGGTTTTCCTTTTTAGGCCGAATTTATTTAAGGTAGCTTCATTTTTATTATTTTTATTATTATTATTATTATTATTATTATTATTATTATTATTATTATTATTATTATTATTACTTTTAACTTTATTATTATTGTTATTATTATTGTTAATACAAATTGTTATTATTATTATCATTATTGTTATTGTTATTATTAGTTCAATTATTATATTTATCATCACAACTATAAGTACTACAACCCTTAGTAGTATTATTATTGATACTGTGATCATTATTAATTATTGATATTGTTATAACATGATTCTTATTAATATCATTTTAGTTATTATTAAGTAATATCGTTATGAACTAAAAGTATTATTATTATCAATACAAAGTACGATTATTATTATTTCGAATATGATTATTATTATTGTTTCAACGAAAATAACGCAAACTATTATTATTAGTATCATTAATATTAGTATTAGTATCACTGTAGACTTATTTTTATTATTTACAAAAGTATTATTATAATGACTATCATTAGTAATAAGATCGTATAATAATAGTTACTATTATTAAGTATTATGTATTATTATCAAAATTAGTATTTTCATTATCATTATTATTATTAAACTTATCATTTTATATAAAATTTGCATTCATATTATTATTATTATTAAATCTAATAGTATTATCATCCATATCTTAATATTTTCATTAATTTAACTAGCAAATGATCTTCATATAACAATATATTTTATAACACAAATGTAAACTATATCAATATCTTATTTATTAAAATAAATAAAATGAATATAATGAAGCATATAAGTTATTAATATTAAAACTTATATTACCAATAATATACATATTTGTTCAAATATTATTATATGTGTTAATATATTATATACAAATGATATAGGTTCGTGAATCCGAGGCCAACCCTGCATTATTCAATGTCGTAATATGTATTTTTACTACAAAATACATTAGGTGAGTTTCATTACTCCCTTTTTTTAAATGCTTTTGCAATATATATTTTTGGGACTGAGAATATATGCGCTACTTTTATAACTGTTTTACGAAATAGACACAAGTAATCAAAACTACATTATATGGTTGAATGATCGAAGCCGAATATGCCCCTTTTTGCTTGGTAACCTAAGAATTAGTAAACCGATCTACTAATTGACGTGAATCCTAAAGATAGATCTATCGGGCCCAACAAGCCCCATCCAAAGTACTGGATGCTTTAGTATTTCGAAATTTATATCATGTCCGAAGGAGGATCCCGGAATGATAGGGGATATTCTTATATGCATCTTGTTAATATCGGTTATCAGGTGTTCAATCCATATGAATGATATTTTTGTCTCTATGCATGGGACGTATGTTTATGAGAAATGGAAATATGAAATCTTGTGGTCTATTAAAATTATGAAATGATTATTTATGTTAAACTAATGAACTCACCAACCTTTTGGTTGACACTTTAAAGCATGTTTATTCTCGGGTACAAAAGAAATCTTCCGCTGTGCTTTTGCTCATCTTAGAGATATTAATTAGAGTCATTCATGACATATTTCAAAAGACGTTACATTCGAGTCGTTGAGTTCATCAAGATTATTATTAAATCAATTATAGTAAGATGTGTTATGAAATGGTATGCATGTCGTCAACTTTAGAAGTAATGAAAGATTGTCTTTTCAAAACGAATGCAATGTTTGTAAAATGTATCATATAGAGGTCAAGTACCTCGCGATGTAATCAACTGTTGTGAATCGTTTATAATCGATATGGACTTCGTCCGAATGGATTAGGACGAGTCTCTACAGTAAAATCCAATTTTGAGTATACCATTGGATTCGTCTCGTCGAACCGAGTCCAACGCAAAAAATGGTGACTTAAACGGAGTTATAACGAGTCCAGAAACGCGGTCAAAGTTTGGTCAACTCGCCGGAGAAGACGACCGGCGCCGGAATTTTCGCCGGAGAAGAAAGTCTTGTAGCAATTCACTGTAGCAAGTTCCTGTAGCAGCACTGTAGCAAGTTCCTGTAGCAGTACTGTAGCAATTTTGAAATTTTACAATTTGGTCCCTGAAATTTTTAGAAATTCATTCTTGGTCCCTGAAAGTTTAGAAAATTATAATTTTGCCCCATAAGTGGAATTTAAGCCGTGAAGTGTCTATTCCACCATTTTCAACCGTTCCGGACGTAACGGTATCTCTGTTTTTTACAATTCAACCCCGTTTGTATTGAAAAAATATTTGTAAGGTGATAATGTCCACAGAAGAGTCAACATCATCTTCCGGAGCTATGATTATGCTCACAGCCACAAACTACATGATGTGGAAACCTCGAATGGAAGATCTCCTCAGCTGTAAATATTTGTTCGATCCTATTGAATTGAAGGGTATAAACCCTGATTCTGCCAAAGAGATAGAGTGGAAGAAATCAAACCGAAAAACTATTGGTCAAATCCGTCAATGGATTGATCATAGTGTCTTCCACCATGTTGCACAAGAGACAGACGCATATGTCCTCTGAAAAAAGTTGGAGGACATGTACCAGGCCAAGACTGCTCAGAATAAAGCCCTGCTGATGAGGCGTTTAGTCAACATGAAGCTTAAAAGTGGAACTTCAGTTGCTGAGCATACCAGTGAGTTCCAGAGCTTGGCCAACCAGTTATCGTCTGTAGAGATGCCTCTTGGCCATGAAGTTCAGGCACTATTGCTACTTAGTTCTCTTCCCGATAGCTAGGAAACGCTGGTCGTAACACTCAGCAACTCAGCTCCAATGGCAAACTTACCATGTCAATGGTCAAGGATGCCTTATTCAGTGAAGAGGCAAGGAGAAATGACATGAGCACAGATCAGACCCATGCCTTTGTCACAGAGAATCGGGGGAGATAGCGAATGAGTAGCAAAAACAAATGGAGAGGCAGAAGCAAGAGCAGGGGCAGGTCAGCTGATGGTAGAAAACCAACATATAAATGCCATCATTATGGATTAGAGGGACATATGAAAAAGAACTGCTATAGATTGAAAGAGGAACAAGGTCAAAGCAGTTCACAGCCGAAGAATAAGAGTGGAGAAACATTAGTGACTATCTCTGGTGAGGTAGCTTATTGTTCAACCCATGATGAGACATGCCTTCACGTCTCACGAGAAGAAACAGAATGGGTGGTAGATACTGCAGCTTCCTGCCACGTGACTCCATATAAGGAATACTTCACAACATACAAAGCTGGTGACTTTGGAGCTGTGAATATGGGAAATTTCAGTTTCGCTGAGATTGTCGGAATTGGTGATGTCAAGATAAAGACAAGTTCCGGGAGCACAATCACTTTGAAGGATGTCCGCCATGTGCCAGATCTTCGGGTGAATTTACTTTCTGGGGTAGCTCTCGACAAACAGGGCTATGATAGTCATTTCAGTAGAGGCACATGGAAGTTGTCAAGAGGCGCTATGATAGTCACTCGGGGACACATTTGTGGCACACTGTACAAGACTCATGTGAAGATCTGCACAGACAGCATTAATGTTGCAGAAAAGGAGGCTTCACAAAATTTATGGCACCAGAGACTCGGTCACATGAGTGAGAAAGTGTTGTCTACCCTAATAATGAAGAAGCTTATCAATGTAGACAAGGACGCTGCACTAGATCCTTGCAATCATTGTCTGTTTGGTAAGCAGCATAGAGTCTCGTTTAATTCATCTTCAATGAGAAAATCAGAGTTACTCACTCTGGTACACTCTGATGTTTGCGGTCCCTTAGAGTTGAAGCAATTGGCGGCAATCGATACTTTCTGATGTTTATCGATGATACTTCTCAAAATATGTGGGTATATTTCTTACGGACGAAGGACCAGGTGTTAGATTACTTCAAACAGTTCCATGTCACGGTAGAACGTGAGACAGGAAAGATGCCTATTGCAGATCATATGGCATCCGACATGAGAAGACAGTCCCACGTACCCCTCAACATAATGGTATAGCAGAAAGAATGAACCGAACAATCATGGAACGTGTTCGAAGCATGCTCAGTATGGCTAAGCTGCCAAAGCCATTCTGAGGAGAAGCAGTCAGAGCCGCTTGTTATTTGATCAACCGATCTCCATCAGTACCACTGAATTTTGAAGTTCCGGAGAAAATTTGGTCTGGAAAGGATCCATCATACTCTCACTTAAGAGTATTTGGATGTTTGGCGTACGCACATGTATCCAAGGAGCTCAGGCAGAAGCTGGATGCAAGGACCACTCCATGCATATTCATAGGCTATGGAGATGAAGAATTTGGATACAGATTATGGGATCCAAAGGAGAAAAAAGTGATCAGAAGTAGGGAGGTAGTGTTCCATGAAAGCCAGACAATAGAAGATATTGAAAAGCCCACAATATCTCAGAAATCAAATGTTGCTGCTCAGGTGCCAGAGGCAACAACGGAATCATTCATGAGAAATGAATATACAGTGCAAGATGAAATACCGGAAGTAGAAGATAATGAGGAAAATGACGGTGCTGAGCAGGGGGAGCCACAACCCTATCTGCCAGACGTTCCAGGACCATCATAAGGTCAATATGATGGTAGATCTCCTCGGAATGTTCCAGAAGTTCGTAGATCTGAACGAGGTCGGATTCCATCGAGTAGATATTCAGAATCCGAGTACCTTCTACTTACTGAAGATGGAGAACCAGAGAGTTTTCATGAAGCAGTAACTCATAAGGATAAAGAAAAATGGTTGCACGCAATGCAGGATGCGATGGATTCTCTGCATAAAAATCAAACTTATGAGATTGTAGAACTTCCACGCGGGAAGAAGGCACTGAAAAACAAATGGGTGTTCAAGCTGAAAAAAGGATAGTAGTGGAAAAGTGGTGAAATACAAAGCACGGCTTGTAGTCAAAGGATTTCAACATAAGAAAGGGATTGATTTTGACGAGATATTTTCACCAGTAGTCAAGATGACTTCAATTAGAGTCATACTTGGATTGGTTGCAAGTATGAACTTGGAGCTTGAACAGATGGATGTAAAGACAGCTTTTCTTCATGGAGATTTACATGAAGAAATTTACATGGAGCAGCCGGAAGGTTTTGAGGTTTCAGGAGATAACCTCGTATGCAAGCTGAAGAAAAGTTTGTATGGTTTGAAGCAGGCACCTAGGCAGTGGTACAAAAAGTTTGACTCGTACATGGTGAGTCAAGGGTATAAGAAAACTACAGCAGATGAGCGTGTTTACATTCAGAAGTTTTCTGAAGGAAATTTCGTTGCTCTTCTACTATATGCAAACGATATTTTGATCGTAGGGAAAGACGCAACGAAGATCAACCAGCTGAAGAAGGAACTCTCGAAGTCTTTTGACATGAAAGACTTAGGACAAGCTCAACAGATTTTGGGAATGCAGATAACCCGAGACAGGAAGAATAAAAGGTTATGGCTATCTCAGGAGAAGTATATTGAATGAGTGCTTTCATGTTTCAATATGAACAATGCCAAACCTGTTAGTATTCCATTAGCTAACCATTTTAAGTAAGCAAGAGTTCTTGTCCCTCATCCAAGGAAGAGATCGGGGAAATGTCTTCAGTACCATATTCTTCAGCAGTTGGAAGTTTGATGTATGCAATGGTGTGTACAAGGCCCGATATTACTCATGCAGTGGGAATAGTGAGTCGTTTTTCTCTCCAACCCTGGGAAAGAGCATTGGGGCGGTAAAATAGATTCTCAGATATCTTAAAGGTACAAAGAATCTATGTCTTTGTTACGGGGGAGCTGATCCAATCTTGGAAGGCTATACAGATGCATATATGGCCGGAGATCTTGATAGTAGGAAATCTACTTCAGGATTCATTTACACTTTTGCAGGAGGAGCTGTTTCATGTCAGTCAAGACTACAGAAGTGTGTTGCATTATCCACAACTGAAGCTGAATATATTGCTGCCGCAGAAGCTGGAAAAGAAATGTTGTGGTTAAAGCGTTATCTTCAAGAATTTGGAATCAAGCAAAAGGAGTACAAGGTATATTGTGACAGTCAGAGTGCTCTAGATTTGAGCAAGAACTCCATGTACCATTCTCATACAAAACATATTGATATTCGCTATCATTGGATACGCGAGGTAATTGATCGACAACTGTTGATGAAAGGACCCGTCCTAATCCATCCGGACGAATACATTACATTTGGTTACATCGCGAGGTACTTGACCTCTATATGATACATTTTACAAACATTGCATTCGTTTTTAAAAGACAAACTTTCATTTACATCGAAAGTTGATGGCATGCATACCATTTCCTAATATATCCAACTACAATTGATCTAACAATAATCTTGATGAACTCAATGACTCGAATGCAACGTCTTTTGAAATATGTCATGAATGACTCCAAGTAATATCTCTAAATTGAGCAAATGCACAGCGGAAGATTTCTCTCATACCTGAGAATAAACATACTTTAAAGTGTCAACCAAAAGGTTGGTAAGTTCATAGGTTTATCATAAAACAATAAAATTCATCATTTTGATAGACCACAAGATTTAAATCCTGCATGGTACAAATGGGCCCGAATCCTATACCCACTTTTAATGTACATGCTATATATTTTAAATACAGTACACCTTTCTCGTGTACGAAATCATCTTTCATAAATCTTAGTAACCGTACACATATCTTGTGCACAAAAATAACATACACATAACCTGTGTATAAAATCATTCTCTCGATACATAACATTCACTTTTCATTGTTTTCATAGCTTGGCTTGGTAACCGACCTTAACATATAATGCGCATAATAATATCCCTAAAACAGAACATCTCGTCTGTATAATAATCATATAAACTTCGAAGTACTAAACACCACGACCACTAGCCCTTCCGTCTAGTGAACATTCTGGGTGGGGGTGTTAAACCCGGTAGCTACCTTTAGGATTCGCGTCAATTAGGCGTGCACTAATTCTCAAAATTAGTGATGTTCCCAAATTCTTAGGTTACCAAGCAATAATAATCAGGGAAAAAATATTCATATCAATTGTGGCAATTATCACATCCACATAATTCAATGGTGGCAATTATCACGTCCACATAATTCATTCGAGAAATGTTTTGCTTGTGTCTATCTCGTCAAACATTTATAAAAGCATTTCATGTATTCGCAGTTCAAAATGTAATTCAAAAGCATTTCATAAAGCAGTTGTAAAAATAACGCATATATTCTCACTCCCAAAAATGTAAAGAGTAAAAGGAAATCAAATGAACTCACCATAATATATTTTGTAGTAAAAATACATATGACGACATTGAACAAGTATAGGGTTGGCCTCGGATTCACGAACCTATATCATTTATATATATTAACATTTATACATGTAATCGAACAACTAAATTTACATATAATTAGTGATGTAATTGTTGTTTAGTAAATTATATATTTTTATCAATAAGTAATTTAGATATTTCTATTTTGTGTACTTTAACTAAATAATTAGTATTTATTTTAAAACGTTAATATAGATATGTTATATATATTAACTATAGTGTTATATAACTAAAAATTATTTGATAACATAATATAAATGATAATAAATAAAAAAAGTTATATTATTTTATAATAATAATATTAGTAAATATACTTAATAATGATAATAATAATAAGTATACTAATAATACTTATAATGATAATAATTTTAGTAGAAATATTGTTAGTACTAATAATAATAGTTTTAATGACAATAATACTTATAATAGTAATGAAAACGATAATTTTAAGTAAAATACCTTTGTTAAAATATATAATTTAAAATGATAATACTAATACTAATGTTAATAATAACAATAACAATGATATTAATATTTATATAATGATATTAATATATTAATAATACTTTGTATTATGATAGTAAAACTAATGAAATTATTGACAATAATAATACTAACTAATAATAATAATAATAATAATAATAATAATAATAATAATAATAATAATAATAATAATAATAATAATAATAATTTTTAATCTGACTTTGTTTCTCTATTATTATTCGTATTTTATATATATTTAATACGTATTTTCTATTTTCCTTTTCTTACACCAAAACACTACCAAAATTGATTAATGGATCATAATCCCATCTATTAAGTCTCAGCCCAACACACCAATGGCCCTATAACCAAATCCTAGTTCACGGCCCAAAGTAATTTCCTAAGCCCAACTGAATACAAAACTCTCGGCCCATCTCATAAAAATAAATAAATGTTTTGTAGCCGCCTTGGTTCGATCCCAGGACCTCTCGTTAACACCACACCTTAAACCACTCAACCGAATCTGCTTTTCTGAAATAATTCTAGAATTAAAACTATATAACGCGTTTTATTTCCTGGTTATCTTCTTCTTCAACGTCACATAATCATCGTCATCTATCCTAATTCATAATCATCAACATCATAATCCATCATCATCATTACTCGTATCCTTATGATCATCGTCTTCCATTACTCATCATCATCATGTTATCATATATCATACAGCAAGTATCATATTCATCGTCATCATCACGTATTTCACGACCATCGCCTCGGTCACCATCACAGTTTACAATCATCAAATTAAGTGGTACGTATGACAAGAAAACATTAGAAACATGTGTTCATCTCTTCACCTACATCATTCATATTCACTATTCATCATCTTCTACTTATTATCATCATCATCTACGTATCTTTTCATCAGCTCTTCATCCTTCGTCTATCATCATCATGAACCCATCATCGACATCAAAGGGCTGTAGCAGCAGCAATAGATTAATGGTTATGATGGGGTTCGCTAATGGTTGTGGTTAAGAATTGTAGAGAGAGTGTAGAGAGAGAAGAGATTGAAGGTGGTGAAAATGACGGTTTGCAGGTGGTCGATGGTGAGGTTTATGATGGTGATTCTGAGAGTGGTATCGGTGGTGTAGTTGTTCACGTATAGGTGAAGATGGTGACCGAATAATCATAAAAAAACACAAGGTAATGGTTGTTCTATGGTTATGATTCTCGATGATGATGGTGGTCTCGGTTTCCATAGAGAGAGAGAACAAGAGAGATAGGTGGTGGTATTCGATGGTGGGTGTTGTTTGGTGGTGATTGAGGAAGAAAAGTGGTTGTGGAAGGTGAAGGTGGCCAGAGAGGTGGCGGCAGTGGTTCGAGTAATCAAAGGAGGTGATTGATCGATGGTGGTCTTTAGTTTACTGAGCATATGTATATGCATGTGTGATATTTCTATATATGCAGTGTATATGCACACATATATACATATAGAAAATGAATAGATAGTTGGTGTAAAGGAAAAGCAAAGAAGACTTCTTGCACAGTAACATAAATAATAATTTATTTGCGTACAGTAACCATGATAATTCATTCATAGCAGCTGGGTTCCTATTTCTAGCGACGGTTTCTCCCGGTTGGCTATATCGTGTCCTTTGCTAAACAGTTAACGTATAAAAGTGCTCCTAAAAATCCCAAAATTTTAAATTAAGTATAATTAATTATTTCACTCATTAACTGTTTGAAACATGATCAAAAAGGTTCAATAATTATTTATTTTCTGTTCCCATTTATATGTACGGAGTACTAATATTTAAACTTAATAAGGTAAAAATATTTTTAACAAATTTAACATCTTCGTAATCGATTTACAGTTCAACTTTTATTTTAGTTCTTCATGAACATGTAATATATCTATATTAAAACTAACGAAACGTCAACCGATTGTTACTGACGTTTACTAATTAAGCTCGAAATCATTCATTTTCCATTTACTCTCCCTCTAAATATAATCAGTTTTAAATAACAAGTTTTATCACATAAATATATATTATATATTTTAAACAAATAGATTTAATATTATTTTATATATTTACAAGTACTATTTATATACATATTTATATACATATATATATATATAAATATATATATATATATATATATATATATATATATATATACACACACATTTGAAATAATAGTTTTCATTATATCGCATCTTATTTTACATATTTATTTCCAACAATTTACTCATATATTATTTCAATTAATATTTCAAATTATATATATATATATATATATATATATATATATATATATATATATATATATATATATATATATATATATATATATATATATTAAATATACATGTATCTCTTTACAATTAGTTGTTCGTGAATCGTCGAGAACAGTCGAAGGTCAATTGAATATATGAAACAGTTCAAAAATTTTGAGAATCAGATTAACAGACTTTGCTTATCGTGTCGAAATCATATAAAGATTAAGTTTAAATTTAGTCGGAAATTCCTGGGTCGTCACAGTTGAGACTAGTGAAGATCCATACAAAGGAGAATCCTGCGGATATGTTAACAAAGGTGGTGACTCGAGAGAAGTTGGAGTTATGCAGAGACATAACTGGAATGTTCGTGGATTTGACTAGAGGGGGAGAATTGATGGTTTCCAGTGGTTTCCAGCCTAATCTTTCTAGATGTTCGAAGTAAGACATCTTTGAACAACTCATGAAGAAGAAACAAACTTGAACACGATGACGGCCACCAACTTCCGCCAACCTTCCTCGTTCACACCTATCTACCGCTATAAGATCTTAGCTATAAATAGAGGTGCAAACCTCAGTTGTAAATCATCCCAAATCACTCAGAGAAGTGTAATCACAACCTAGAGAGTGTGTGTGAGTTTGAGAGTTTTTTTTAGAGTTTTGTAAATACTCGTGTAATCTATTCTTGTGAGTAATAGAGTTATTTTTCTCTCAAATTTGTATCTCCCAACATCCAGGCGATCCTCTCTTCCCAACACACGAGTAGATACAATTTACCACCTAACAAGATCGCATATAATTTAAGTATTTGAAATACAAGATGAAATGAAAATGCAAACATGCTGCACCATGTTTTTGAGCAAGTTTTTCTATCATTTTAAGATTTTCAGCACTTTTAAGAGCTCGTCCCCCTGTTATAACAACACTTGCGTTTCCAAGATTTGGATGTTCTGATTCATGAAATACTTGCTTCACATGTCTAGAACCCCCATCAATTATAACGTAAAGTCAATACGAATACATTTATCAAATATATAAGCTTTTTTTATATTGACTAAGGCTATACATATCATAACATGAAAAAGAAAAACACTAAATCATCAAAAAGCCTACTTTACTGTACCAACATGTCTTAGCATTTGAATACACCTTGGCAATTTTCTACCCATTTGACATGTTCAGATACCGCGAGTTTCTAAAATCCAAGATTGTAACCACTTTAATGTGTGCTTTGTATAGGCTTTTGATGGTTAATTAGTGAAGTGGTGTGGTGTGTGAGTGTGTCACGCTCGCTAAGACGTCATGTGTTGGTGGGAAAGTAACTTTTAGAGTAAAATATATTTACACAACCATTAAAGCAATATTATTTTGCACTAAAATATAAAATAAAACTATGAGAGTGAAAAAGATGGTGGGCAAAATAGGTGGTTGGTTGGCAAGGTGTACACACGTGTTGCGGTTTAAGTAACAAAGAAAATGAAGGGACGAGTGAAAAATAGATGATCAAAAGTACTTGTACTAATTGGACTCTTAATAATAGAGGGTGGGTTTTTTTCCGTTACATGATGTGGAATCCAATGTGGCACATGTCTGACATCCATGACTCCTGTAACGGGCATCACCCGTAAAGCTGTATGGGTGTAAGTGTTGATGCATATTTGAGTCCCTTGTTATATCAACCGAAGCCATATTAAAGTTAGACGGGCCAATCGGACGATAGACGTGCCTGTTGACTGACGGAATGCCCAAACACTAGAAATAGACGAGCATGGCTTCACTTTTAGGATTGATCACTCCATCACCTCCACAACCTTACAAGGCATTTTATCTCTACCAAAACAGATCCAAAATCCACCAAGTCGAATAACGACTCTAGGCATCGATCTAATCAATCCTTCTTGATTGGTTCAACTAAATCGACACCCGAAAGTCACCGAATTCGTTAGAAACTCGATCCGAAGATCCGAATAGCTCCAGCAGTAAGTCACAAATCTAATGCAAAAGAACTAATGCGTCAGGAATTTTTTCAGTCAATCTAATGAAGCCGCATCTACAGCAGGTCAACAGCCTCTTGTAAGGAGGGGCCCAACCCAGCCAATAGCAAGGATAAAGAGTTGTTAAACTTGGTAGCCACCTTGTTCTACAATCATGAGCTCGAACAAAAAAAAAGGTGAGGTTGAACAAATAATGCCCCATTCGAATAAAAAAGTGGAATATGATGTTGTAGAACATGATTGTAGAACGATTAAGTTAGATTCACCCCATCTCAAAAGTTAAATAAAAGTCACCAATTTCTCTTCCCAATTTGACGATATATGAAATGTCCCGTTCATATTGATTATAAGCGTTCCATATTAATTGATTTCGTTGCGAGGTTTTGACCTCTATATGAGATATTTTTCAAAGACTGCATTCGTTTTTAAAACAAACCATAACCTTTATTTTATCGACAAGGTTAAAAGGACACCACCTAGATTATCAGAAATGATAATCTAAAAATATCACACTTACACACTACCAATACATATTGGTTTACAATATTAATATGTTACAACAAAGTAAATCTCGAATGCAGTTTTAAACAATATTATACAAGCATGCTGACATCAAATCTTGTCCATATATTAGCATGCAATAGCGGAAGCTCTTAATAATCACCTGAGAATAAACATGCTTTACACGTCAACAAAAATGTTGGTGAGTTATAGGTTTAACCTATATATCAAATTGTAATAATAGACCACAAGATTTCATCTTTCAATAACATGCAATCTGCATAAAAATCATTCGTATGGTTAAACACCTGGTAACCGACATTAATAAATGCATCTAGAATATCCCCATATATAAATATCGAAGTACTAAAGCAGTTCAAATTCTCTGACTGGGGCTTGTCAATGGCCCATAGATCTATCTTTAAGATTCGCGTCAATTGGTGGCAATTTTAATAAACACCAATTCTTAGGTTACCAAGTTCAACAAGGGTGATATCCGGTATAACGATCCAATATAGAATGTAGTTTCAATACTTGTGTCTATTTTGTAAATCATTTTCAAAACTGCATGCATTCTCATCCCAAAATATTAGATTTTAAAAGTGGGACTATAACTCACTTTTACAGATTTTTACTTCGTCGGAAAGTAAGACTTGGCCACTGGTCGATTCACGAACCTATAACAAATATGTACATATATATCAAAGTATGCTCAAAATATAATTACAACATTTTTAATACATTTTGATGTTTTAAGTTTATTAAGTCAGCTGTCCTCGTTAGTAACCTACAACTAGTTGTCCAAAGTTAGATGTACAGAAATAAATTGATATATATATTATCTTGAATCAATTCATGACCCAGTGTATACACGTCTCAGGCTAGATTACAACTCAAAGTATATATATTTTTGAAATCAACCTCAACCCTGTATAGCTAACTCCAACATTACTGCATATAGAGTGTCTATGGTTGTTCCAAATAATATATATACATGGGTCGATATGATATGTCAAAACATTTGCATACGTGTCTATGGTATCCCAAGATTACATAATATATTAGAATACATGTATAATACAATATAAGTTAGCTAGGATATGATTTGTATAGAATTGTTACAATATTTCCCGTAGCTACAACAATAAAAAATATCCAATCTTGTTTTACCCATAACTTCTTCGTTTTAAATCCGTTTTGGGTGAATCAAATTGCTATGGTTTCATATTGAACTCTATTTTATGAATCTAAATAGAAAAAGTATAGATTTATAGTCAGAAATATAAGTTACAAGTCATTTTTATAAGAGGTAGTCATTTCAGTCGAAAGAACGACGTCTTGATGACCATTTTGAAAAGCATACTTCCACTTTCAGTTTAATCATGATTTTTGGATATAGTTTCATGTTCATAAGAAAAATAATTTTCCCAAAAGAACAACTTTTAAATCAAAGTTTATCATAGTTTTTAATTATCAAACCCAAAACAGCCCGCGGTGTTACTACGACGGCGTATGTTCGGTTTTACGGTGTTTTTCGTGTTTCTAGGTTTTAAATCATTAAGTTAGCATATCATATAGATATAGAACATGTGTTTAGTTGATTTTAAAAGCCAAGTTAGAAGGATTAACTTTATTTGCGAACAAGTTTAGAATTAACTAAACTATGTTCTAGTGATTACAAGTTTAAATCTTCGAATAAGATAGTTTTATATGTATGAATCGAATGATGTTATGAACATCATTACTACCTTAATTTTAGTAGGTAAACCTACTGGAAATGAGAAAAAGAGATCTAGCTTTAAAGGATCCTTAGATGGCTTGAAGGTTCTTGAAGCAGAATCATGACATGAAAACAAGTTCAAGTAAGATTTCCACTCGAAATAAGATTGTTATAGTTATAGAAATTGAATCAAAGTTTAAATATGAGTATTACCTTGTATTAGAAAGATATCTTACTGTAAATAAGAAAGATTTCTTGAGGTTGGATGATCACTTTACAAGATTGGAAGTAAGCTAGCAAACTTGGAAGTATTCTTGATTTTATGAAACTAGAACTTATAGAATTTATGAAGAACACTTAGAACTTGAAGATAGAACTTGAGAGAGATCAATTAGATGAAGAAAATTGAAGAAAAAAAGTGTTTGTATGTGTTTTTGATCGTTGGTATATGGATTAGATATAAAGGATGTGTAATTTTGTTTACTTGTAAATAAGTCATGAATGATTACTAATATTTTTGTAATTTTATGAGATATTTCATGCTAGTTGCCAAATGATGATTCCCACATGTGTTAAGTGACTCACATGGGCTGCTAAGAGCTGATCATTGGAGTGTATATATGAAAGGACTCGTCCTAATCCATCCGGACGAAATCCATATTGATTATAAACGATTCATAATAGTTGATTACATCGCGAGGTACTTGACCTCTGTGCCGGTCTTTACACCCCACGGCTGAACACATGTTTATAAAATATAGGACAACCGGTGCCAAAATGTCATAAATAATAAACCATCCACCCATATTGGGAGCTCATACGCTCTAACGGAAACCGGGGGCTAATGCGTGTCATAATAATCAACCCCAATCCCAGTTAATTCTATCATAGAATGCAGTTAAGGTACTTGTGTCTATTGCGTCAAACATTTATAAAAGCGCATGTATTCTCAGCCCCAAAAATGTAAAGAGTAAAAAGGGAATCAAATGAAACTCACCTAATGTATTTTGTAGTAAAAATACATATGTCGACAATGAACAAAAGTAGGGTTGGCCTCAGATTCACGAACCTATATCATTTGTATATCTATTAAAATATATAATCGTAATCAAACAAGTGTATATCTATTATTTTATGTATTAAGATCAATGCTCTTATATATATAATTTTATTAATACTTTCTTTACATTATGATACTTATTTGATATTTAATTAATATTACTAGTTAAAATGAAATTTTATGTAGTATTAGTATACTTTCTTTAGTAAATATATATGTATTTATATATATGTATATATCGTTCTTTTTGTAAAATTATCAATTGTAGTAATACTAGTTTAAGGAAAATAATAATACTGATAATAGTAATTTTAGTAACAATGGTAATTCTATTAATAATGATAAAGTAAAAATAATAGTTTTAGCAAAAATAGCATTTTCAATAACAATAGTAAGTTTAATAATAATTATCATTTTTAAATGGAAATTTTTTAGTGTTCATAATTAATAATACTAAAATTAATGTTAAAAGGTACTCCTAATATACTAATATTAATGATAAAAATACTTAGATTAATATTAATAATACTCATAATAACTAATAAATAATACTAACAATAATCTTAATCTTGTTAATATTAATAATAATAATACTAATAATAATACTTAATGTTATTAGTTAATAATAACTAAATGATAATAATAATAATAATAATAACATTACATACATTAGTAATAATAACAATGATAATAATTATAATACTAGTAATAATAACATTAATAATAATACTGATAATATTAATAATAATAGTAATGATAATACTAATAAGTTTTAATTGGTATTACCTATAATAATTGATATTCATAATACTTAATAATACCAATAATATCATTAATACTTAATAATAATAACAATAACAATAATAATTTATATTAATAATATTAATAATAAAAATAATAATAATAACAATAATAATAATAATAACTTAAAAATAAGAACTACCTCATAAAAATCGGTCCAAAAAACAAATATAGTGACCATGCCATGGCTCGAACCCAAGACCTCTCGTTCACCCGCTAACAACTTAACCGTCCCTCTGTTTCACTCTTTTCTGTTTAATGTTTCAACTTCAATATACTTAACCTATATTATATCACTTTCGTACTTCTTCTTCTTCATCTTTTATAAACGGACCAATATCTAATCAAATTCAATACAGCGTAATATAACTTGATTTAAGACTTTTAAACAAACTGTAATTAACCTCTATGAATCTTTGAATTACTTTAAAACGTAAAAAAATTAAATAAAAAGAGTAATCGTGCTGCTACTGCAGCCGCTGAATAAACAAAAAATATATATTTTACAATTCGATTTCTAGGATGTTTTAAGCAAAGGTTATAACATAAAAGAGTTTGAAAATCTCTCATTGAAACTATCTGAATCCTTAATTTGAAACAAAATCATTAAAACGAAGCTGAATTTCATGAACAATAAAATTGTTGACTTTTGAAGATTAAAGTTTGACTTCGAAATTAATACTCAATCTAAGAAATTAGCTTTTGAAAATTTGCAGATAGAATCAAAACATGATTAGAATCCCTTCTGCATCTTTAGATTTTTACAATCGATTGAATTCGAGCTTTTGACTAATTTAACACGCGTACAGGGTATAAACGGTGTTCTTCCCCTTTTAAAAAAAAATAGAATTAGAAGCTGTAACAAAATGTATTTGTGATTTAGTGATGGTGTGATGTCATTTTTATATCATATATTACTGAAAATAATCAATTTCATATCAAGTTTACTCGACAGAAATATAAATCGTACAATGAGAAGAAAAAAATATATATATAAAGGACGATCTTGAATCTGTACAGGCTTGGATTGTTCTGATTATTTGATGCAGACATCTAACAGAATTGAAGACAAAAACAAGGATTCAAAACAGTTGGATGTTGATTGAATCTGAATACATATTTCTGTGTTTGTTACACGGAGTATATATATATTGGTTTATCAGTTATTTATACTTATACGTATATATATCTGTATACTATAAATCTGATTTCCTGTATATCCATAATCATAATCTGGATATTATATTAATACTATTAATAATTACAATTACAATAATAATAATAATTCATAATATTAATAATAATATTAATACTCCTTTTACTAATATATTAATAACAATAATTTTTAATAACAAGTATATAATAATATTAGTAATAATGATATTGATAATGGTATTGATAATAATAGTAATAAAAATAATGATACTATGACAATAAATATAATAATTAATGGTGATCATAATATATTAGTAATAATAATATAACAATTTATATATATTATATTTCATATCCATATATTATAATGATACTAATTTTGATATTTAATATTAAAAATATTAATATTATTATAACAACTGATAATTTAAATTTAATATATTAATTTTACATATTAAAAATTTTATATTACATATTAACTTTATATCTTATATGATAACATTTATTGAATATTTAATAATTATGTATACAATCAACATTTATATATATATATATATATATAAATCATATATATATATATATATATATATTTATATATTTATATAATTACTATATATACAATCATGGTTTAAATAGTAAGTAAGTAACTATATTAATTATATCTGTCGAAATAAATTAATTCAAAATATTTATTTAATACTTTGTTAACGTTGACAAATTTATATTCAAAATCATTTACATTCAATATACTCTTTATAATAAACTATCAAGTTTTAAATTATCTTAATTTATCTTTCGTAGTAACTAAATCACATAACAGTTTACTTTAATATATATATTTAGTTACATATATAATTATTTATATCTATATATATATTTCTATTTATAATTTAAGATTCGTGAATCATCGGGCATAGTCAAAGGGCAATTGATTACATGAATATAGATTTCAAAACTTTCGAGACTCAACATTACAGATTTTGCTTATCGTGTCAGAAATATATAAAGATTAAAGTTTAAATTTGATCAGAAATTCCCGGGTCATCACAGTACCTACCCGTTAAAGAAATTTCGTCCCCAAAATTTGATAGAGGTCGTCATGGCTAACTATAAAAATGTTTTCATGACGAATATGAATTGATAAATAGAGTTTTATCATCATTGAGTAATATGGATAAAACCATTTGATTTTGTGAAACGTACGAGTGAAGCTATCTCCAAAGAGTGAAATGAGTAGGTATAGATTCGTCATATCTTTTGACGTAGATAGGATTGATTTCCAAGTTCAAGAGATTTGGAGAAAATCTTCGAAATAAGATTTGATTCTTCGGTAATCAAGGGAATTAGGATCCGCTTTAAATGCGATCACCTGTTTTGATTGCTCTGTCGAATATTTTACTATAAATCCACCCCCGTCGTTTCCTTACAACTTACACCTTCTATTCATTCTCCCTCAATTCATACCTTAAAGAATTTGTCAATATGCTCCATCCTATCCTGATCCTTGATATACTCCTAACTTTCATATCTGTCATTCTTCTCTTTCATCTACCACCGGAAGAATCTATTTACTTCTACTATACTCTTGGGTTTATAGTGTTTCTAGTTCTCCCATGTCTTTATGTTGCTATATGCATCGACATATACGGTTTATAAGTTCTGAGTGGTTGTTGGGTTTTATATCTTCCCTTATATTTCGATGTCCTTGCTTCTGTCTTCTATAATCATTGTCATCCACAGTTAATGTTCTCTTCTATTTGCTGCGATTAATACTCCAATTTCTAGTTTGGAGTTTTCATTCTTTCGTTTCCTCTTCTTGTGATTAAGCACTGCTTGTAATGGTCCAGAATTCACAGATATGAATTTCGAAATGAACATTGTTAATGTTTTAAGAAGAAAATTGCAATGGCACGATCTTGACTTGATAAATTACCAGAATATCCGAAAAGATAGAACTATCAATAAGATATATTCTTACTATGTTTAGAGATTGGGTAGAATGTAAGAGTCGTGTAAATGGCACATGATGATGGTACTGAGAATCATCACGTTTCATTAGAAACTCAGCATGAATTACTGTAATATAATTACGTTGATCAAGTGTCATTATATTATACTAACTCATGCATTAGTTTCCAACACTACTTTAAAAACATTCACTATTTAAACTCGGATTTTAAAGAAATTTAGAAACTAAAGTAGTTTCCTTTATGATGTAATATAGATAGCACGAAGAGATGAATAATTTCGGACGAGAATATTTATGAAAATATCCTCAGAAATATCGAAGATATTTATGATGATATTTTGGAATTTCTAAGTTTGATGATTGATGAAGAAAGATTTTCCGCAAGATTTTAACATGAGTACGGAGCTAGATATTCGTTGAAGGTTTCACCGGATCCAGAATTACCTGGTTTCTTTGAGTATATGGTATGGTCTTTATATTTGGCCTTGGTCTCCTTCATGGTTTGCTCAATCGGTTTTTCAGTACTCAAATTTTCTATCGCGCGTTCCTAACACTCCTTTCTTTATCATCAAACATTTGGCCGTTTAGACCATCTATAATTTTTCTGTTTCCTCTGCATTTAATGCTACGATATCTGAATCATCGTTTATCAATCCGAGGTGGTTTCAGGAGAATTGTATTTTTTAGATGATTAAACGCTGATGGTAATATGGTGGAATATATAAGGTTCCCCGGTAACAATAAAAGAGCATACATATAAATCAAGGTGATAATAAGGTTGTTTAGAACGAAAAGTCAAAGTTGACTTGCTGGAGTTGTGACCAAATTTTCTACTTTGAAAGGAATTTCCAAGTTATTTTGGGTAATAATAACATTAAAGGAATTAGCACATATACGTGTTAAACATTTACTCAGGTTCCGAGAGTTTTCAAGTGCATAACTATATGCATCAATCTCTTCTTACGTAGATGAAGTGCGGTTGGTTCATCCTCTCGATTGAGGTGTTTTCAAAAATCAAGAAAGATTTAAACGCAGATTGTAATCGTCAATATACAAATGAGGTTTAAGATGAAATCAAGTGGCAAACTTGAAGAAATGTTTAGTTTCATATGTTATAATCAATATTTTAATTCATTATAATTTGTCCAATATTATTAGTCCACAGTCGATAGTCCACAGTTAACAGTCCAATAATTCATATATAGTTTAATATATAATATTTGAATTAATTAATACGTGTCGTGACCCGTATACGTCTCAGACTCGATCACAACTCAAAGTATATATATTATTGTAGAATCAACCTCAACCCTGTATAGAGAACTCGATCATTACTTCATATAGAGTGTCTATGATTATTCCAAATAATATATATATATATATATATATATATATATATATATATATATATATATATATATATATATATATATGCGTCGATATGATATGTCAAAACCTTGTGTACGTGTCCCGATATTTAAAGTGCGTAAAAATAAATAACAGAAATTAAATGACGATAAATAAAGTGCGTAAAGTAAATAACAGAAATTAAATGACGATAAATAAAATTGCGATAATTAAATTGCGATAAATAAAATGTAATTAGTTAGCTAGGAACAATTAGCTAGGAACAGTTAGCGTGGATTCTTAACAAAATTTCTCATAGTTAATTTGTTTGTTTCTAACAAATTTTATTTTGCCAAATGTTTTCTTCATTATGCCACTTGTTGAATTCTGATAAATCAAAATTCCAATATGAAATTGGATGAATATGGTTATTCTGTGGTGAACGGATTTGTAGATCGGTGGATGTAAGTAGGATAGTAAACGAATGTTGAATCAGATTTGAAGAATGTACAGTGTAACTTATTAGTGTGAAATCTAAATATTCCTCGGGTATTACCTACCCGTTAAAATATTTTCACCATTAACAGTTTGTACGAAAGAATTTTTAATTACAATATTTATGAAGATATACTTGTATATATATTTTCTTCAGATGCAATCATGGATTTAATGAGTTAATATGATATTAAACTCATTTGATTTACGTTAGAACAAGAATATATAATCTCTAAAACATTAGAGATTACATATTCGCCATGTTGAACGAAGATAAATGATGTAGGACATCATGTAGAATGATGATTATACTCGGGGTACCGATTGTGATGTTGAGGCATGTGTTGTTGTGGTTTGTGTTGTTGCTGGTGGTACAGTTGATGCCGTTGATGTTGTTGAAGCTGGTACATTTTGCACCATATTTTCCAAGGCTACAACTCGGGCGCGAAACTCGTTGACTTCTTCTATTACTCCGGGATGATTGTTGGTCAGAAAGAGTGGATGAATAAGGTCTAAAATGTGAGATAGTATATAATCGTGACGAGATACTCTGAGAGAGAAAATGATGCTTCGAACAGGTTCACCGGTAAGTGTTTCAGGTTCTTCGCCAAGAGCGCAGGTTGGTGGAAGGAATCGCCTTCTTCGCGTCTCCATTGATTAAGTCGACTACGAACTCATCAGATGAATTGGGGATGACTGATTGATTGATTCATTCTGGTGACACCGATTTCGGAGCTTAGGTGAATATCCATGTCGGAATAGCTGTCGAAATAACTATCGGAATAGCTATTGAAATCTGAGGGACTCGAACTGGTTGAGGGATTCATCTCGTACGATCAGATGAAGGATTTTCGATAAGAAATAGATTATAGGATGTAGATTAGTACTATGCAATACATAATTTACATATGCATATATAATACTAAAATCCCATAAGTTACGGAGGAATCTACGGAAGCTGTCAGGCAAAAGTAACAGTAACAGATACGCTAAGATATGAATTAGCATATATGTTAAGATATGAGTTTTGTCTATACACTATCTAGGCAATAGAGGCAGTAAGATGTGTCTAGACTTTAAGGATGGTAAGCAAATAATTTTCGACTCTAAATGATAAGCAAAACTTTTGACATGCAGACACGGTCGAAGTCCAGACTCACTAATGCATCCTAACGACTTATCAGTTAGACACACTATTGCAGACCTGGTTCGCTAAGACCACCGCTCTGATACCAACTGAAAGGACCCGTCCTAATCCATCCGGACGAAGTCCATATTGATTATAAATGATTCATAATAGTTGATTACATCACGAGGTACTTGACCTCTATATGATACATTTTACAAACATTGCATTCGTTTTTAAAAGACAAACTTTCATTTCATCGAAAGTTGACAGGTATGCATACCATTTCATAATATCCAACTATAAATGACCTAATCCGTCATTTACTTAATAATAATTTCTAATGAACTTCAACGACTCGAATGCAATGTCTTTTGAAATATGTCATGAATGACTCCAAGTAATATCCTTAAAATGAGCTAATGCACAGCGGAAGATTTCTTTCAAACCTGAGAATAAACATGCTTTCAAGTGTCAACCAAAAGGTTGGTGAGTTCATTAGTTTATAGTAAACATTTCATTTTCATCATTTTTAATAGACCACAAGATTTTAAATATTATAAAACGTGCAGAAGTCCCATTCCAACTGCACAAAAAAATATCTTTCATATGAAGAACACCTGGTGAGGATTCAAAATATAATAGTAACCATCTGTGCCGGTCTTTCACCCCACGGCTGAATACATGTGCCTTCAAAATATAGAACCTCTGTGCCGGTCTTTACACCCCACGGCTGAACACATGTTTATAAAATATAGGACAACCTGTGCCAAAATGTCATAAATAATAAACCATCCACCCGGATTGGGAGCTCATATGCTCTAACGGAAACCGAGGGCTAATGCGTGTCATAATAATCAACCCCAATCCCAGATAATTCTATCATAGAATGCAGTTAAGGTACTTGTGTCTATTGCGTCAAACATTTATAAAAGCGCATGTATTCTCAGTCCCAAAAATGTAAAGAGTAAAAAGGGAATCAAATGAAACTCACCTAATGTATTATGTAGTAAAAATACATATGTCGACAATGAACAAAAGTAGGGTTGGCCTCGGATTCACAAACCTATATCATTTGTATATCTATTAAAATATATAATCGTAATCAAACAAGTGTATATCTATTATTTTATGTATTAAGATCAATGCTCTTATATATATAATTTTATTAATACTTTCTTTACATTATGATACTTATTTGATATTTAATTAATATTACTAGTTAAAATGAAATTTTATGTAGTATTAGTATACTTTCTTTAGTAAATATATATGTATTTATATATATGTATATATCGTTCTTTTTGTAAAATTATCAATTGTAGTAATGCTAGTATAAGGATAATAATAATACTGATAATAGTAAATTTAGTAACAATGGTAATTCTATTAATAATGATAAAGTAAAAATAATAGTTTTAGCAAAAATAGCATTTTCAATAACAATGGTAAGTTTAATAATAATTATCATTTTTAAATGGAAATTTTTTAGTGTTCATAGTTAATAATACTAAAATTAATGTTAAAAAGTACTCCTAATATACTAATATTAATGATAAAAATACTTAGATTAATATTAATAATACTCATAATAACTAATAAATAATACTAACAATAATCCTAATCATGTTAATATTAATAATAATAATACTAATAATAATACTTAATGTTATTAGTTAATAATAACTAAATGATAATAATAATAATAACATTACATACATTAGTAATAATAACAATGATAATAATTATAATACTAGTAATAATAACATTAATAATAATACTGATAATATTAATAATATTAGTAATGATAATACTAATAAGTTTTAATTGGTATTACCTATAATAATTGATATTCATAATACTTAATAATACCAATAATATCATTAATACTTAATAATAATAAAAATAACAATAATAATTTATATTAATAATATTAATAATAAAAATAATAATAATAACAATAATAATAATAATAATAATAACTTAAAAATAAGAACTACCTCTTAAAAATCGGTCCAAAAAACAAATATAGTGACCATGCCATGGCTCGAACCCAAGACCTCTCGTTCACCCGCTAACAACTTAACCGTCCCTCTGTTTCACTCTTTTCTGTTTAATGTTTCAACTTCAATATACTTAACCTATATTATATCACTTTCGTACTTCTTCTTCTTCTTCATCTTTTATAAACGGACCAATATCTAATCAAATTCAATACAGCGTAATATAACTTGATTTAAGACTTTTAAACAAACTGTAGTTAACCTCTATGAATCTTTGAATTACTTTAAAACGTAAAAAAATAAAATAAAAAGAGTAATCGTGCTGCTACTGCAGCCGCTGAATAAACAAAAAATATATATTTTACAATTCGATTTCTAGGATGTTTTAAGCAAAGGTTATAACATAAAAGAGTTTGAAAATCTCTCATTGAAACTATCTGAATCCTTAATTTGAAACAAAATCATTAAAACGAAGTTGAATTTCATGAAGAATAAAATTGTTGACTTTTGAAGATTAAAGTTTGACTTCGAAATTAATACTCAATCTAAGAAATTAGCTTTTGAAACTTTGCAGATAGAATCAAAACATGATTAGAATCCCTTCTGCATCTTTAGATTTTTACAATCGATTGAATTCGAGCTTTTGACTAATTTAACACGCGTACAGGGTATAAACGGTGTTCTTCCCCTTTTAAAAAAAAATAGAATTAGAAGCTGTAACAAAATGTATTTGTGATTTAGTGATGGTGTGATGTCATTTTTATATCATATATTACTGAAAATAATCAATTTCATATCAAGTTTACTCGACAGAAATATAAATCGTACAATGAGAAGAAAAAAAATATATATAAAGGACGATCTTGAATCTGTACAGGCTTGGATTGTTCTGATTATTTGATGCAGACATCTAACAGAATTGAAGACAAAAACAAGGATTCAAAACAGTTGGATGTTGATTGAATCTGAATACATATTTCTGTGTTTGTTACACGGAGTATATATATATTGGTTTATCAGTTATTTATACTTATATGTATATATATCTGTATACTATAAATCTGATTTCCTGTATATCCATAATCATAATCTGGATATTATATTAATACTATTAATAATTACAATTACAATAATAATAATAATTCATAATATTAATAATAATATTAATACTCCTTTTACTAATATATTAATAACAATAATTTTTAATAACAAGTATATAATAATATTAGTAATAATGATATTGATAATGGTATTGATAATAATAGTAATAAAAATAATGATACTATGACAATAAATATAATAATTAATGGTGATCATAATATTAGTAATAATAATATAACAATTTATATATATTATATTTCATATCCATATATTATAATGATACTAATTTTGATATTTAATATTAAAAATATTAATATTATTATAACAACTGATAATTTAAATTTAATATATTAATTTTACATATTAAAAATTTTATATTACATATTAACTTTATATCTTATATGATAACATTTATTGAATATTTAATAATTATGTATACAATCAACATTTATATATATATATATATATATATATATATATATATATATATATATATATATATATATATATATATAATTACTATATATACAATCATTGTTTAAATGGTAAGTAACTATATTAATTATATCTGTTGAAATAAATTAATTCAAAATATTTATTTAATACTTTGTTAACGTTGACAAATTTATATTCAAAATCATTTACATTCAATATACTCTTTATAATAAACTATCAAGTTTTAAATTATCTTAATTTATCTTTCGTAGTAACTAAATCACATAACAGTTTACTTTTATATATATATATTTAATTACATATATAATTATTTATATCTCTATATATATATATTTCTATTTATAATTTAAGATTCGTGAATCATCTGGCATAGTCAAAGGGCAATTGATTACATGAATATAGATTTCAAAACTTTCGAGACTCAACATTACAGATTTTACTTATCGTGTCGGAAATATATAAAGATTAAAGTTTAAATTTGATCGAAAATTCCCAGGTCATCACAATATACCAATAGTACATACATCTAAAAGCTGTGTATTGTACGAGTACGAATACGGGTGCATACGAGTAGAATTGTTGATGAAACTGAACGAGGATGTAATTGTAAGCATTTTTGTTAAGTAGAAGTATTTTGATAAGTGTCTTGAAGTCTTTCAAAAGTGTATGAATACATATTAAAACACTACATGTATATATATTTTAACTGAGTCGTTAAGTCATCGTTAGTCGTTACATGTAAGTGTTGTTTTGAAACCTTTAGGTTAACGATCTTGTTAAATGTTATTAACCCATTGTTTATTATATCAAATGAGATGTTAAATTATTACATTATCATGATATCATGATGTATTATTATATCTTAATATGATATATATACATTAAATGTCGTTACAACGATAATCGTTACATATATGTCTCGTTTCGAAATCATTAAGTTAGTAGTCTTGTTTTTACATATGTAGTTCATTGTTAATATATTTAATGATATGCTTACTTATCATAATATCATGTTAACTATATATATATATATATATATATATATATATATATATATATATATATATATATATATATATATATATATATATATATATATATATATATCCATATATATGACATCATATAGTTTTTACAAGTTTTAACGTTCGTGAATCACCGTTCAACTTGGGTGGTCAATTGTCTATATGAAACCTATTTCAATTAATCAAGTCTTAACAAGTTTGATTGCTTAACATGTTGGAAACACTTAATCATGTAAATATCAAATTCATTAAATATATATAAACATGGAAAAGTTCGAGTCACTACAATCTATATTCCTACTTTTCATTTAAAATTTTCACTCTTCCACATTATGTAGCAAATTCTCAAATCTCCCAACTAAACCTCTTTTGGCGTAAATAAAAAAATACGAAGTAAGTACAATTCTAATACTCCGTATAAAAAAATGGGAATGGTCATTTCCTTCTGTCACTTCTCAATCTTTTCATTTATCTCGAAGTTTCAAACAAATTTCAAGTCTGTATGTTTCAAACATTAGATCATCTTTAACAATGATATGAATGTTGTGGCGTGTTGTTGAGTGAGGGTGGGGTGCATGATGGCGTGCTAGTAAAGTACATAGGATGAACCGTTGGGCTATGCCCACGTGTTCATAATTTAGCAAGCTTTAGACTTACTTAACGAACCAATCTATATTTTTTTTTAGATAAATTACGATCTTATAACGAGTCAAGCTTTTAACGAGTATCACAAAACGAGCTCGAGCTAAAATATTGAATCTCAATTCGAGCTCGAACTTTTCAAAAAACAAACGAGTCAAGCTCGAACACTACAAAGCTCGGACTCGACTTAGCTCGTTTACACCCCTACTTTGACTATTGATGATCGGCAACTTTGACCAATTTAGGCCTAGTTGGATTCTAACTATACCTGATAAACAAGACTTAAAGCCTCAAAAAGAGGTCCATTGGATTTACTTGAACATCCAATTGAGTCTAAGCACATAATAGAAAGATAAAGAAGAGGTCCATTTTAAAAACACCTCAAAGCCCAACCCCTTTTAAAAAATTTATGGGCCCATGCTCGACCCAATTGGGTCCTACTAAAACTAAATCGAGGCGCGTTTTTGATGCCGCGTTTTCGAGACGCATTTTCGAGACGCATTTTCGAGGCGCGTTTTCAAGGCGTTTCGATCCAAGTTTTCGAGCTCCGTTTTTGACACGCGTTTTCAACCCGCGTTTTTCGACATACATTTTCGAGGCGCGTTTTCGGCGCGCAATTTCGTACCGGGTTTAGACACGCGATTTCGTCGTGCATTTTTGACCCGCAATTTTGAGGCGCGTTTTCGACCCGCATTTTCGAGGCGCGTTTTTCGAGGTGCGTTTTCGAAGCGTGTTTTCGACGCGCACTTTTCGACGCGCGTTTTCGACCCGCGTCTTCGACAAGCGTTTTCGAGGTGCACTTCTTGACTCGCGTTTTTGATGTGAGTTTTTGGTTCACCAACTTCAACGCGCTATTTCGTCTTTCGAGGCGCGTTTTTCGAGGCATGTGTCAAGTACCTATCTATATATTCATATAAACCTCTAAAATGACGAAATTATCATTTCACTAATTACCTTTTAATTTTTATAATGATAATGATGATGTCATTATTATTTTATATATTAATTCTACTTAATTAAAAATTTAAAAAATACAAAATAAAAACAATATAATACCGATAATTTAAGCCGATTTTGAAGGGCAGTAAGGTTTTATAATTTTAAATTATATATAGAAAATAAAAACAAATACAAATCGACTTTACCATTTTACTGATTTACATTATAAAATTAATTCTAATTAAAAAAAGATACGAAATCAAAACAAATAAATACTCGGAATATATAAATACCCCAATGATCACATGTACAAACTTTTTGACAAATTGCAAAATCTTTTACTCCGTACAAAACAATCCATGAACACATCTACAAACTTTGAAGCATATTTTACAACCTTTATATAATAATTGTATTTTAAGTTTTTAAAAAATTTAAAGAGTCATTTGTTATTACTAATAATAGTTATTAAAAATATATATACTCAATTTTAAGCAAAATTTATATTATTATTATTATTATTATTATTATTATTATTATTATTATTATTATTATTATTATTATTATTATTATTATTATTATTATTATTAATAATATTAATATTCAACTATGGGTCTCTTTGCGGGATTAATTACGTTATATATTTATCCGAACTACATGTTTTAATAAAATATTTTAGTGTAGATTTTTATGACAAGAAAATACGTAATTGTGATGAAAATTGGAAGAGAGCGGTGAGAGAATGCATGTAGTTAATTTATTATGACAAAGTTAGATATATCAATATGTTTGTAAAAACAACGATAAATTTCTTAATCGGAATCTGTGATTTTAAACTAAATAACTTTAACATTTACATTCACTTAATACTTAAAACATATAATTAAATTGTTTGTTTAAATAAACTCGTAATTTCACGGAATCATTCAATAGTTTTAACTAACCCAAGCTAGTCGTCCGGCTTTTACAGCTATGATCCAAAAATTAGCACTCCACCGTCCTTGGTCATTCAAAAATATTACTCCTCGGGCCAAAACATGTTGGTTTTACTAACTTTATAATTTAAATCACATACACCTAGGGTAAGGTAATTTCATTCCCAATTTAATTTCTCCTCTCCACACACAATATACAATAACAATTCATTGAAAATGTAAAGAAAAATGCGTACAACAAAACCCTAACCCTAATGCTGTTTATCCATTTTCCCCAAATCTCCTTCTCGACACTTTCAAAATTGCCTATTTTCAGTTCTACAAAACCTTAATGCTGGTTATCCATTTAGTTTGCCCTATTTTGAATTCACAATCAGACATTAACACACACGACTTGCAGATTTATAGATACGTATGAATGTATTTATGTATGTCCTCTTTTTTCTCGTAGAGTCATTTGATAGTTATTTCATTAGATGTTCTTCTTTCATAGTTGCTTACTTATTTTTTCTTCATTTTTCGGTTGACCTAGAAAAACACTCTCGGAAATTAATTATATTTGTTTTTATGAGAAATTGTTAAGTATAAATTACCGATTCATTCAGTAACTTATGTTATATGTGTAGACTATAATTTGAGAAATTGTTATATGTGTGGAAGGTTAGTAATATTGGTATAACGATTACTATAGTTTGTGCTTGGATAATCCAGATAGAGCTTGAATGATGCTAAACTGATAACTAGGAAGAATTATATATTAGATTCGCAGGCTATGTATTTTATTGGTGTTATTAGAATCGAAACTATGTTAATTTATAAAACATAACTTAAAAGCTAAAATATTGACCTCGTTGCCTTTGGACTGTTGTATAATGATAAAATTCATAGTTATTACAAAGGACATTGAGTTTATCAATTTTGGTCTGTTAAACGCTTAAGCTGATTAATATATGTTTCTAACTTGTTAAACATTTGTTCAGAATCAATCTTAAGCATATTATCATCTGTTCAAGCATGACTTAATATAATCAGTAGTTTGATTGTACAATACAAAACAAAAAATGAGATGGAATTTCTGTTCTTGATAAAACTGGATGTGAAAGATCCTAGATGGAATTTATGTTCTTGGAATTTCTCAAAGTTTGTTTCTTTTTTTTTTTCTTTTTTTTTTTTAAAAAAAAATTCCTAGATTCATGTTGTTTTAGACCATTAATATATATAGTTCGGCGTATGTTTAAGTTGTTTTTGATAGTCACTATTATTTTATATGCATATTAGGTGGCGGTGTTTAAAATGATCTATGTGCTCTTTTAGCATTGTTTTAGTTGTGTTGTTGTTGTTATGTGCATGTATACTAAGTCACACATAATTTATTGTACTACTTTCGTACATGATATCATATAGCTAATACATAATCGTTGAACAACTTTCAAGAAATGGATCCCTCGAAGCAAATGCAAGATCTAACGCTTGTTCTTCAGTTTGCATAAAGTAATATATTACGAGTTGAAAAAATGTATAGTTAAAAAAACAATTTCTGTAACAGGCTAGATGAGGACTGCCTTATGGTGGTCGATAGCAGGGGAGTTTGCTCACTACTACATCATACGGCGGGACACGTTTGTTGGTCAGAAAATACCAACTACCTAGATCACAAGGAACATGTTTTGGACGTGCAAGAGTATAAGTCCGACTGTTCGAATAATATCAATCAATATATGGATGTGGTTGATTGAGAATTAACACTCCGCTATTACAAGGATGGCTCAGAGAAGTTCACGGTACATGAGTTTACTACTATATAGTTTTTAATTTAATTATATTAATCGCAACATAAAATTAAAATATGAATAGATATCAATGGCTCAAATATATACGTACACGGATGTTGACAAAACCTGTTATATACGGAGTATTATATTCAAGTATATAATATAAAGCGTGTTACTAAACTCTGACATGGTATCATAATGACATAATTACGCGGTTCGTCCCTGTGATTTACCCTAAATTTCGCTCGTCGTCCCTAATCTTTATTTTTTGCGTTAACCGTCCCTTAAATTGTAGTTTTGTAACGTGAGACGTCCTTCCGTCAACCGATCATCAATTTTTTATGTTATCACTTCCCACATGCGAGGCACGTGAGGGTATTTTGGTCCTTGTACTTTTCTACTCTTTTTCTTTCTTCTCCACCTTACATTTTTCTTTATCTATTCCAAAACTATAAACCCTAAAATCATAACTAAATCCAAATTTCAAATACAAAATCAGAACATATACAAATCAAAACATAAATATCCAACACCCACCCAAAAGAACGCATATACTCTATTCCTTCCTTCCAATTATTTTATTTGTCACACAAATCAAGAATCCAATGGTCGATCATCTCAAGTATGACGGATTTGGTTTCTCTGCTTGCCGGAATTCGATTCACCTCCGTACCAATTTGATTCTCAGTTTGGTTCACGACTATCTTCACAAGTTTTCGATCTTGAAATGAACTAAACCAGAATATTCACTTATTTATTCGTCTAACATTTTGGATCTCGAAAATTAGATCTGAAAAAAATACACCCTTAATCGAAAAAATACACCCTTAATCGATGATGAAGATGAAGTGATGATGAGAATCCATGATGACCAGCGTTGCTCCTGTCTACGACGACCCCTACCGTAGCCGTCTTTTAACTACTGCCGATCAAATTTAAAGGCTAGAAATTATTGGTGATGATGGTGTAGCTTCTGAAGGTGATGCTAAATAGATTTCACCTACTACCTTCTTTTTTCGTTGGATACGTTTTAATTCATGATGCTCACTTGTCTAAAAGGAGGTGAATTTTTGGAGTAGTTTTTTAGTTTGCTTTTTAAATGAATAATGGGGGTTTAACAGCAGATCTAATTTGGTATTAATACGGGATGGAATGGGATTATAATTAAATTTGGGATGAGATGAGATTTTAATATAAATTTATAAATTCTCAGTTTTAAGTGAGGATTTAAGTTCGCATTTCAATTTTAGGGTGTTGATAGGTTCTGGGTGCTTTGCTAAGAAGTTTGATGCGTGTAATGAGATCTAGAAATGACTAGGGTGGGTGACTTGGAGGAAGATGGATTTTTTAAGGTTATTTAAATAGAAAATAAAAATGACTAAAATACCCTCACATGTCACGTGCATGATCTGACTTAACGGAAAAAATTGATGGTTATTTGACAGAGGGACGTCTCACGTTACAAATTACAATTTAAGGGACGCACAACGCAAAAAATAAAGTTTAGGGACGACGAGCGAAATTTAAGGTAAACTACACGGACGAACCGCGAAATTATGTCTATCATAATACTTAAAAGTGGTGAAAAAGGGATTACCCGGACAATATATATTAAAAATAAACCGTTATATATATACATATATATATATATATATATATATATATATATATATATATATATATATATATATATATATATTGGTTTAATCAAGAGGGAAGCACTTTAATCAAATGAGTGTTGCTATATCAACTCATTTTTTAATAAATCCACTTTTTAGGTTATTCATTTTCCTGTCAATGTCATTTTAAGTGAAAACATTAAGTACTTGCCTTAAACCACAATCTATAAGAAGTAAACAATCACAAGTACTTTTAAAGACATGGAACTAAAAAAAAAAAAAAAAACCTTACCTGTATTAGATCTGCAATCGTATATTGTTGGTTGAGGCTTCTATGCATTAATTTCATTTAGTGTTGACAATTTTTTTCATGGTGGTTCCGATTTGTGAAAACGAAGTTAAGGCTTTTTTAGAAGACAAGTTAGCGACCTTACACTTTTATTACGAAGATTTTTCCGTCGAGAGAGGAATGAATCAAAATGAACACTTTAACATAAGGAAAGAATTTTATGTGATAAAAGATGGGTGGAAGCTGTATTTCAATTTGTACAAAGGAGAATTTGTGAAAAAATGAAATCGGTGCGGAATATCGTTTGAGTGTAGTGTCCCCTAGAGTATAGAAATGGAAGAGTTTATAAGTTTAAGAAATAACATGACTATTATAAGTTTTGAGTTTGAGACTCTTGAAGACATCAAACTACATCACCGTATTGTAACAAGAAACACATGTCGAATAGTACGTACCAACAATACAACTCTGTATTCTTCTAAAGGACGGTTCTGTCTTGGAAAGTTTGACAACGAAAGGTTGCAATCGATATCTTCCCAAGAATCAAAAACTTACTAAAAGCATATCAGAATGTTCAAACGACAAATAGGGGGAACAAGAATGTTAGGTTCTTTGAAGCACGTATGTTGACAACAAATATAATTATCTTATGTCTTTCATATTTCATGAGGGAATTTAATGAATTATGTGACCTCAAATCGGTGAGACCTATCAGATGTTTTGAGTCAACCAGACAGTTGTATTTTTCTCTTGAGGTTACGTAATACATATAATAGAATTGTAAAATCCCCTCATACAATGTGAAAACCATAAGATAATTATATTCGTTGTCAACATACATGCTTCAAGGAACCTAACAACATTCTCGCTGCCCTGTTTATCGTCTGAAGATTCTTAATTGCATTTGAGAAGTTTTTCATTCTTGGGAAGACCTCAATTGTAACCTTTTCGTTGTCAAACTTTCCAAGACAAAACCGTCCTTTGGAAGAATACAGAGTTATATTGTTGGTACGTATTATTCGACTTGTGTTTCTGGTTACAATAAGGTGATGTAGTTTGAGGTCGTCAAGAGTCTCAAACTCAAAACTTATAATATTCATGTTATTGCTTAACCCTATGAACTCTTCCATTTCTATACTCTGGAGTACACTACACTCAAACGATATTCTGCACCGTTTTTCCTTTTTTCACGAATTCTCCTTTGTAGAAATTGAAATACAGCTCCCACCCGTCTCCTCTTATCTCATAAAATTCTTTCATTATGTTAAAGTGTTCATTTTGATTCATTTATCTCTCAACGAGAAAATCTCCTCGATAAAAATGTAAGGTCGTTAACTTGTTTTTTAGGAAAGCCTTAATATCATTTTCACTTATAGGAATCACCTGGAAAAAAAAATTGTCAATACCAAATGAAAGTAATCCACAGAAGCCTCAGCCAAACAATACACTATTGCAGATCCGATAAAGGCGAGTAAGAATTATTCTTTTCTTTTTCAGTTCCATGTCTTTATAAATACTTAGGATTATTTACTTCATGTAGATTGTGGTTTAAGCTTAGTACTTAAAGTTTTCGCTTAAAGCGGCATTAGCAAGAAAACGAATAACCCAAAAGGTGGATTTATCAAAAAAGTGAGTGGATATATCAACACACATTTGATATTAATAATATATTTTTCGGGGTAATCCCATTTTCACCACTTTTAAGTATTATGATACCATGTCAGAGTTTAGTAACACGTTTATATACTTGGATATAATATATAGCAGGTTTTGTCAACATTCGTGCAACGTACATATTTGAGCCATTGATATCTATTCATATTTTTATTTTAAATTACGCTGAATATAATTAACTAAAACTATATAGTAGTAAATGTAAGAGTGCAAATCAAAGTCCCACATCGGTCATGGGACAAAACAAATGTATGTATATAAGTTTAAGGGGAAGTCCCTCTATCACCAATTGGTTTTAGGAAAGGATGGACTCTTGGGCTTATATTGCAGGACATTGTGTTTGGGCTATGCGATCCTTACAATAAACTCATGTACCGAGCCATCCTTGTAATAGCGGGAGTGTCAGTTCTCCATCAGACACCACATCCATATACTGATTATTATTATTCAAATGGTTGGACTTGCACTCTTGCACTTCCAAAATATGTTCCTTGTGATCTGGGTTGTTAGTATTTTCTGAATAAATGGCTAATTGTGCGGCAAAATGAAAAAAATCAAGGACAAAACAATATAGGATACACTAAACGTCCTTTTAGTTCCTTATGCAGTTTTTGAGGAACTTCAGGCGCCACAAACACCAATTAAATCCTTCCCTACTTGTAAAATTCGGAGAAACTGATGACGAGGTCGCTGATAAGATACGTATGTTGTTTTCAAGCAACGAACTAAATGACACAACAGTACTATGGAAATACTGTCAACATTGCCAGTCTTGTTTTTTTTTCTTTCTTGTGAAAGAAATATTATCTTTAGTTGAACTATATCTTAAGCTAGTCTTGTTATTCTTTTCTTGTGATAAAAATATTATTTGTAGTTGAACTCTATCTTAGCTAGTCTTGTTTTTCATTTCCTTGTGACAAATGTGTGGCTGCATATGCACACAACCAAGATTGTGAATCTAAGATGAATCTAGTCCACTAGTCATCTCTACAATCGCTTCTTGTACAGATTCTTTTTGCACTATTCTAGGTTCATCAAACTTGATCAACTCATTAGCCGTACATACATACATACATGTCAAAATTGTTACATAGGTGGAACACTTCACGATGAGAAGATTTTTCGCCTTCTTCGTCCTTTTATTTTGTGAATGATCAGTCTAACTAAACTACACTCTTAACTAAACTACAGAAGGTGTCATTATCCATGCCTTGTCATTCAAGAAACACATACTATACTTTTTGCATGTGTATGAATAAATCTACAATGGATTGAACTGTCATATAGGATTCGAGTTTTATCCATCAAAGGTCCTGTTTTTGTCCATCGGCTTTACAATCATCCCCAGGAAAAAAAAAATTAGAACTTCACGAAACGCCCCGTCTATATGGCCCCCATCAACTCATCCATTGCAATTCTCTACGGGTCTCCTTAGATTGTGGTTTAAGGTTATCGTTTCAGGTATTGTCCCTCTAATGGCTTCCAATGTGGCTTTTCGCCACAAATGTTTAAGATCTTTCTGAATAATTAAGTATCAACTACAATTACAATAATCTCGCCAGTTAATCAAAATGCCAACATTTTATTTAATGAGTTAGGAAGCCTTACGCATTAACATTGAACTTTAGGAACCTTTTGGCCCATTCAGTTGTAAACTTATTACTTATTTATTTATTTATTTATATTTATTTATAAAGTTAATCGAATCATTCATAATTTGATGGGTCAAAATTTGTCGCCTCTACCTAAAAACTCTATACACGTAACATGTTCATGAGATGAGCCTCTTGTTTCTATAACTGCATTAACTGCCTTTGTATGCCCAACAAATTACATCTATAGCTATATTGTAGCTTTACTTTCATAATACGGATACCTGCGAACTCACTGGTATTTTTGTTATTTAAAATTAAATTAAATAATAAAAAAGCATTAAAAATGAATTAATATATAAAAAATTAGCCGCTGAATAAAATATTGAACCACTCCTTCACTTTTGACTCGAAGTCTAATGTGTGTCCCTAGACACTAAGGTAGACATGGAATTAGACCACCATGACTCCTCGTTTCCATCATTACCAAACTCTCGCCTTCTAGAAACTGGACCACGTCCTCTTTCCAAACTATGCTCTTGCAGGTTGACTAGTCCCATCTGGCTGGCTGGAGGTTCTCTTTTGACTTTGACTTTTCCACTTCCACATATCCACATATCGTTGACCTTCGGGTTCTCTCCATTTTGCAAATCAAACGACTTGCAAAATCGGCGATTCACAATGACTTCAACTTAAACTGAAACCCTTCTTTCAAGTCTTTGAAAGAATTCAGGGTTTAAAGGTGGAGCCTTTTTCTTTGTTTCGGATGTATGTTGACCCTTGGTTTGACCATTTTGTGTTGGGGTCTCTATTGGTTTATTATCAAACGTTGGAAGATTCTTTTTTGACATTTTAGGTGGTTCAGAATCTTGATCATTATCAGGTGTTCTTTTATGGGTCAACACTCTAATGTTTCCAGTATGCAATACCTTTTAAAACAGACCCTCGCAAAGCTGAGATACCATGCAAAAGTCAACCCATGGGTCAACCCCTAATGTTTCGGTATGCGGAATCTTTCATCACAGAGCATTGTAATTAGTATGCCTAGGTAGAAATGAAAAGTTCCCGAGTCAACCCCCTTATCAACCATTTATCAGGACACTTTCGACGACAAAAACATTCAGACTCAAAGCAGAAGCTTCTAGAAGATACACCTATGACTGGGGTCCACAAAAAGGACCCGCAATCAAAGAACCATGTTGATAAACATACATTGTACCGATAGATGTTAAAGATTCTCCGTACTATCTCGTTCCTTTTCAAAAGTTTTTGAATACCAACTTCCCGCTCACCAGACTTGTGCTTTTCTGGCCACCGGCGTTTACCGTTGGTCCGGTTTATGTTTCGTTTTTCTCTCCAATTGTTTCCTCTATTTTCGTTATATCCTTCTCTTTCCACGACTTATTTCGTCAGTTTTTTTGCCCACCGTTTCTTTTCTGGCTACATATCACATGCGACAAGTACCTTTGTACTATGTGGTTCTTCGTGTTGAACGGGATGGTGGCTGATTGAGCTGTTTACTCGTTGGTTTTACCTTCGTTTCTTTAATTTTTCTGGTATAATTCTCCGGTCACCGGACTTTAGTGCTTACTCGGCACCGAGCATTTTAAAAACCACAGGGACAACCAGTGTAACTTTTAAAAGACAGGGACGACCAGTGGGATTTTGGGTAAACCACATGGACTAATGGTATAATTAACTCTATATTTATATATAGTATACACTATAGATAAATCCTAAACACCTAACCCTCCCTGACAGATCGGAGCCTGTCTATACAATTGGGTTGGGTCAATACTAAAATTCTGAATACATATACATATTTTAATAGTAACCTGGCACCCGCAAATGGCAATCAATCAAAAACAAAAAGGCTCAATTAGGCTGAACGAATCAAAGAGGCCAGTTCGAATCGAATTATTCATTACACGATAAAGTTAAGTTAAAATGATAAGCAAATTTATTTTTTCTCAGGAAGCTTCTCAAGCAACTCGGGTATTATTTCAAAGAGATCACCTACTAGTCCATAATCAGCAACCTGCATTGTTTAAAAGACATAATCAAGATTAAGCAAAACCTTAAGAACAAAAATGATCATCAAATTTTGAAGAATGGATCAAACCATGACCTGAAAAATCGGTGCATCACCATCTTTGTTTACAGCAACAATGACTTTAGAATCTCTCATACCAGCTATGTGTTGGATAGCCCCAGATACACCAAAAGCCATATATAGTTCTGGAGCAACAATCTTGCCCGTTTGACCAACCTAACATAAATCTTATCAAGAGGTAGCAAAATGGGTGGGTCGGTTGGGTTGGACCACCCACAAACGTTTTTTATGAACTTTATAAAAATAATGTTACGTGCAGCTCATTTGGGACATATCCTGCATCAACAGTTGCACGAGTAGCACCAACTATACAAACAACATACATGTGGAGATTAGAAAAAAGTTTACAATTAGTATATACAGAATCTTGAAATATATTTATTGGAATATGTTGAAATTAGAAAAAAAATCTCACTGGATTCAACAACTCAAAAAACATGATGAAATGAGAATGCAAACCTGCTGCACCAAGTTTTTGAGCAAGTTTTTCAATCAATTTAAAGTTTTAAGCACTTTTAAGAGCTCGTCCCCCTGTTATGACAACACTTGCGTTTCCAAGATCTGGTCGTTCTGATTCTTGAATTACTTGCTTCACATGTCTAGAACCCCCATCTATCATAATATAAAATCAACACATGAACACATATAGTCAAATGAGTAGAGGTAGAGAAACGGGCAGTTATATGGGTCAAAACGGTCGATTCAGATTAATTTACAACCAGTTTTGACCCGCGTTGACCCACCTACATTTATTAAATATTTTAGCTTTTTATTATATTAACTAAGGCTATATACATACTATATCAGGAAAAAGAAAAACACACAATAATTAACAAGCCTATTTCACTGAAACATGTTTTAGCATTGGAATACACCTTGGGCAATTTTCGACCCATTTGACATGTTCAACTTGTTTCTCTATATACTTAATTGTTAGATTACATGTTCAACTTGTTATCAATGAAATACCCAAAATTAACACATATTTGTATGAATGATCCTCCTTTGAACAAAAAAAGTTATATTTGTATTGGATAATTAATCAACACACCTTCGCCGAAGGTTAACAAGTCAACCTGGTGTATTGGTGCAGCATTATGTTGAGAATCAATTGAATCGGAGCCCACCGGAAAAGACGTACTTCTAATGGTCAACGTCCACGGATCAGAACCGTGTATCGGATAGTACATAAAGCATTACCAGCATATACTGGCCTGTCATTAAAAAATCAAATTTTAGGAAGTAAAAAGAGGTTATTCTTATACAATTAATGTTCAAAATAAGAAGGTAAAATCTACCTCACAAATGTTTTAGAATTTGATATTTCGATGACATCGGTAATTGGTGAAACATCAAGAAGGGCAGTTGCACGAGGTAATATATTTTTCCCAAAAGAACTTGAAGAAGTAACTATATGCAAGTATTCACCTTTTTGCTGCACCAAATTGGCCCATGGTTCTGTTAAATGGTGATTGAATTTATTGGAATCAGCTACCAGCACCTGAAAATTAACAGAAACATGAAAAAATGGACAAGAAAATTCACGTGGGCTAACCCATTTTGACCCGTACTGAACTTTAACTCATATTGACATGTCTGAGCAGCCCATCTAGAAATGACGAATAACATCCAAAAGACCTGAGAAATGGACGGATGAGATGAAGTCGCCTTTGTAGTAGCCTGCTGTAAGGATGGGACCGACCCGGCCAATAGCAAAGATAAAGAGTTGTCGAACTTGATAGCCGCCTCTGCTGTAAGGATGGACCCGACCCATTTTGAGTGAACCGACTTCATGTTCTGCTATAACTAATTTTCCAATCTATTACAAATTTAAAGAAACTAATAAGTAAGAATGTATAGAAACATACTTGAATAACTATGGAGCACTTCAGACATAAAGAATAACCGGTAAAAAACACAAATTTTAACCTTTAACTACAACCATCAAATTACATGTTCCCACGCAGGTCATTTTGGCTTTTGCCTTATTAAGTAAAAAAGATTGAATCTTTACCATGTAATCATATCATTCAGTTTTAAAAAAACAAATTCCAAGCTCCTCTAATCAGTAAAAACCTAGTTACAACAACACAACTGAACTTACATAATATTCAGAATTTCATCAGATAGAACATTCTTGTTGCATATAATAAATTTTAAATATAATTGATATAAAAAACTACATTGAGTGCCAAGAAAACTGATATAAAGATAAATTAATATATTCATGAATCGAGTGTAACAAAACCGAACCGAAGTGGAAATCAATATTCACCACGTTGGCAAAAAAAGCACTTTTTGTTATAAAGATAACTAAATATAGTATCTCATCCGTAGATAGAAATAACTATTTAGTAGTATCTCATAAGTTCTGAGTACACAAATTGCTTGGAAGCCAAAATAACTATCAAAAGATTAAACCCAAAATATTACATAAGAACAAGTAGCAACTAACTAAGCATTAACCGATTTATGTGTAAAAATAACACGATCTTTGCCATTACAACAACCAAGGATTTCAAGCATTGGTGATGCAGGTGGCGGGGATAAAAAAGTTCTACCAACTTCGACTCTGCATCCTCATAATGACCCCTTAACCCGAGCTTCTTGAGAACAGGTGACTTGGCCAAAATAAGATTCACAAACCCCCAACTCCTCATATGTTGTACCGTCATCATCTTCAAACTCATATCCAATCAAATGCTCCGAACAAATAAGCTCTACAAATTTATCATTCTTACTATACTCATGAAAATTATATACAATCTCCAATTCAATCAAATGTTCCAACCAAATATCTGAACAATCTTGCATTGTATCAGAATATAAATCATCATCAAAGATCTCCCATAGCGTTGTCTCTTCGAATGTCATCTGTCAATGTTTTGTTTAATTTGTGTCAGTATGCTTTGGCATAAGTATAAGAACAAAGGGCAACCTTTATATTGAAGATTTTCAGCCTACAATCTAGAAACCTACCTTCTAGATATTCAAAGTAGGCAACCTTGACAACTCATATGGAAGTAGCAAAGTTGATAACGATGACGGCCGCCAACCTTCTCCGTTCACACCATTCCACCGCCATAGAATTTTTACTATAAATAGAGGTGCAAACCTCAGTTGTAAATTATCACAAATCACTCAGAGAAGTGTAATCACAACCTATATAGTGTGTGTGAGTTTTGAGAGTTTTTTTTTAAGAGTTTTGTAATACTCTGTAAATCTATTCTTGTGAGTAATAGGGTTGTTTTTCTCTCAAATTTGTATCTCCCAACGTCCAGGCGATCCCCTCTTCCTAACAAGTGGTATCAGAGCTTGGTTAGAGACGTTGGTTGAGTTTTTGGGTCTTCTGAAGTTTCCTTAAAATCCAATTTTGAGTGTACCATTGGATTCGTCTCGTCGAACCGAGTCCAACACAAAAAACGGCGACTTAAACGGAGTAATAACGAGCCCAGAAAACGCGGTCAAAGTTTGGTCAACTCGCCGGAAAAGACGACCTGTGCCGGAATTTTCGCCGGAGAAGACGATCACTGTAGCAATTCACTGTAACAGCTGGCGGCACTGTAGCAAGTACTGTAACAGTACTGTAGCAAGTTCAAGTAGCAGTACTGTAGCAGTACTGTAGCAATTCTGAAATTTTACAATTTGGTCCCTGAAATTTTCAAAAATTCATTTTTGGTCCCTGAAAGTTTAGAAAATTATAATTTTGCCCCATAAGTGGAATTTAAGCCGCGAAGTGTCTATTCCACCATTTTTAACCGTTCCGGACGTACCGGTGATCTCTGTTTTCTACAATTCAACCCCGTTTGTGTTGAAAAATTATTTGTAAGGTGATAATGTCCATAGAAGAGTCAACATCATCTTAGGGAGCTATGATTATGCTCACAGCCACAAACTACACGCTGTGGAAACCTCAGATGGAAGATCTCCTCAGTTGTAAGGATTTGTTCGATCATATTGAATTGAAGGGTATAAATCCTGATTCTGCCAAAGAGAAAGAGTGGAAGAAATCAAATCGAAAAACTATTGGTCAAATCCGTCAATGGATTGATCATAGTGTCTTCCACCATGTTGCACAAGAAACAGACGCATATGTCCTCTGGAAAAAGTTGGAGGACATGTACCAGGCCAAGACTGCTCGGAATAAAGCCCTGCTGATGAGGCATTTAGTCAACATGAAGCTCAAAAGTGGAACTTCAGTTGCCGAGCATACCAGTGAGTTCCAGAGCTTAGTCAACCAGTTATCGTCTGTAGAGATGTCTCTTAGCGATGAAGTTCAGGCGCAATTGCTACTTAGTTCTCTTCCCGATAGCTGGGAAACGCTGGTCGTAACACTCAACAACTCAGCTCTGAATGGCAAACTTACCATGTCAATGGTCAAGGATGCCCTATTCAGTGAAGAGGCAAGGAGAAAAGACACGGGCATAGATCAGACTCATGCCTTTGTCACGGAGAATCTGGGGAGACAACGAATGAGTAGCAAAAACAAATGGAGAGGCAAAAGCAAGAGCAGGGGCAGGTCTGATGATGGAAGAAAACCAATATATAAATGCCATCATTGTGGATTAGAAGGACATATGAAGAAGAACTGCTACAGATTGAAAGAGGAACAAGATCAAACAAGTTCACAGTCAAAGAACAAGGGTGGAGAAACATTAGTTACTATCACTGGTGATGTAGCTTATTGTTCAACCCATGATGAGACATGCCTTTACGTCTCACGAGAAGACACGGAATGGGTGGTAGATACTGCAGCTTCCTACCACGTGACTCCATATAAGGAATACTTCACAACATACAAAGCTGGTGACTTTGGAGCCGTGAAGATGGGAAATTTCAGTTCCGCTTAGATTGTCAGAATTGGTGATGTCAAGATAAAGACAAGTTCCTGGAGCACAATCACTCTGAAGGATGTTCGCCATGTGCCAGATCTTCGGCTGAATTTACTTTCCGGAGTAGCTCTCGACAAACAGGGCTATGATAGTCATTTCAGTAGAGGCACGTGGAAACTGTCAAGAGGCGCTATGATAGTCGCTCAAGGACACATTTGTGGCACACTATACAAAACTCATGTGAAGATCTGCACAGATAGTATTAATGTTGCAGAAAAGGAGGCTTCACAAAATTTATGGCACCAGAGACTCGGTCACATGAGTGAGAAAGGGTTGTCTACCCTAATAAAGAAGGAGCTTATCAATATAGACAAGGATGCTGCACTAGATCCTTGCAATCATTGTCTGTTTGGTAAGCAGCATAGAGTCTCGTTTAATTCCTCTTCAACGAGAAGATCAGAGTTACTCAGACTGGTACACTCTGATGTTTGCGGTCCCTTAGAGGTTGAATCAATTGGCGGCAATCGATACTTTCTGACATTTATCGATGATACTTCTCGAAAGGTGTGGGTATATTTCTTGCGGACGAAGGACCAGGTGTTCGATTACTTCAAACAGTTTCATGTCATGGTAGAACGTGAGACAGGAAAGAAGTTAAAGTGTCTTCGATCCGACAACGGCGGTGAATACTCTTCCAGGCAGTTCGATGCCTATTGCAGATCATATGGCATCCGACATGAGAAGACAGTTCCACGTACCCCTCAACACAATGGTATAGCAGAAAGAATGAACCGAACAATCATGGAACGTGTTCGGAGCATGCTCAGTATGGCTAAGCTGCCAAAGCCATTCTGGGGAGAAGCAGTCAGAGCCGCATGTTACTTGATCAACCGATCTCCATCAGTACCACTGAATTTTGAAGTTCCGGAGAAACTTTGGTCTGGAAAGGATCCATCATACTCTCATTTAAGAGTATTTGGATGTTTGGCGTACGCACATGTATCCAAGGAGCTCAGGCAGAAGCTGGATGCAAGGACCACTCCATGCATATTTATAGGCTATGGAGATGAAGAATTTGGATACAGATTATGGGATCCAAAGGAGAAAAAGGTGATCAGAAGTAGGGACGTGGTGTTCCATGAAAGCCAGACAATAGAAGATATTGAAAAGCCCACAATATCTCAGAAGTCAAATGTTGCTGCTCAGGTGCCAGAGGCAACAACGGAATCATTCATGAGAAATGAATTTTCAGTGCAGGAAAAAATGCCAGAAGTAGAAGAAAATGAGGAAAATGACGGTGCTGAGCAGGGGGAGCCACAACCCCATCTGTCAGACCATCCAGGACCATTACAAGGCGAAGATGATGGTGGATCTCCTCAGTATATTCCAGAAGTTCGTAGATCTGAACGAGGTCGGATTCCATCGAGTAGATATCCAGAATCCGAGTACCTTATACTTACTGAAGATGAAGAACCGGAGAGTTTTCATGAAGCAGTAACTCATAAGGATAAAGAAAAATGGTTGCTCGCAATGCAGGATGAGATGGTTCTCTGCAGAAAAATCAAACTTATGAGATTGTAGAACTTCCACGCGGAAAGAAGGCACTGAAAAATAAATGGGTGTACAAGCTGAAAAAGGATGGCAGCGAAAAAGTGGTGAAATTCAAAGCACGACTTGTAGTCAAAGGATTCCAACAGAAGAAAGGGATTGATTTTGATGAGATATTTTCACCGGTAGTCAAGATGACTTCAATTAGAGTCATACTTGGATTAGTCGCAAGTATGAACTTGGAGCTTGAACAGATGGATGTAAAGACAGCTTTTCTTCATGGAGATTTACAAGAAGAAATTTACATGGAGCAGCCAGAAGGTTTTGAGGTTTCAGGAGATAACCTCGTATGCAAGTTGAAGAAAAGTTTGTACGATTTGAAGCAGGCACCTAGGCAGTGGTACAAGAAGTTTGACTCGTGCATGGTGAGTCAAGGGTACAAGAAAACTGCAGCAGATGAGTGTGTCTACATTCAGAAGTTTTCTGAAGGAAATTTCGTTGCTCTTCTACTATATGTAGACGATATTTTAATCGTAGGGAAAGACGCAACGAAGATCAACCAGCTGAAGAAGGAACTCTCGAAGTCTTTTGACATGAAAGACTTAGGACAGGCTCAACAGGTTTTGGGAATGCAGATAACCCAAGACAGGAAGAATAAAAGGTTATGGCTATCTCAGGAGAAGTATATTGAACGAGTGCTTACACGTTTCAATATGAACAATGTCAAACCTGTTAGCATTCCATTAGCTAACCATTTCAAGTTAAGCAAGAGTTCTTGTCCCTCATCCAAGGAAGAGATCGGGGAGATGTCTTCAGTACCATATTCTTCAGCAGTTGGAAGTTTGATGTATGCGATGGTGTGTACAAGGCCCGATATTGCTCATGCAGTGGGAACGGTGAGTCGTTTTCTCTCCAACCCCGGGAAAGAGCATTAGTGAAATGTCCCGTTCTTATTGATTAAAAACGTTCCATATTAATTGATTTCGTTGCGAGGTTTTGACCTCTATATGAGACGTTTTTCAAAGACTGCATTCATTTTAAAACAAACCATAACCTTTATTTCATCAATAAAGGTTTAAAAAGCTTTACGTAGATTATCAAATAATGATAATCTAAAATATCATGTTTACACACGACCATTACATAATGGTTTACAATACAAATATGTTACAACAAAATAAGTTTCTTGAATGCAGTTTTTACACAATATCATACAAACATGGACTCCAAATCTCGTCCTTATTTAAGTATGCGACAGCGGAAGCTCTTAATAATCACCTGAGAATAAACATGCTTAAAACGTCAACAAAAATGTTGGTGAGTTATAGGTTTAACCTATATATATCAAATCATAATAATAGACCACAAGATTTCATATTTCAATACACATCCCATACATAGAGATAAAAATCATTCATATGGTGAACACCTGGTAACCGACATTAACAAGATGCATATATAAGAATATCCCCATCATTCCGGGACACCCTTCGGATATGATATAAATTTCGAAGTACTAAAGCATCCGGTACTTTGGATGGGGTTTGTTAGGCCCAATAGATCTATCTTTAGGATTCGCGTCAATTAGGGTGTCTGTTCCCTAATTCTTAGATTACCAGACTTAATAAAAAAAGGCATATTCGATTTCGATAATTCAACCATAGAATGTAGTTTCACGTACTTGTGTCTATTTTGTAAATCATTTATAAAACCTGCATGTATTCTCATCCCAAAAATATTAGATTTTAAAAGTGGGACTATAACTCACTTTCACAGATTTTTACTTCGTCGGGAAGTAAGACTTGGCCACTGGTTGATTCACGAACCTTAAGTTCCTTGGATAAACCTACTGGAAAAGAGAAAAATAGATCTAGCTTCAACGGATCCTTGGATGGCTCGAAGTTCTTGTATTAGAATGATAACCTACTGTAAGAAATAAAGATTTCTTGAGGTTGGATGATCACCTTACAAGATTGGAAGTGAGCTAGCAAACTTGAAAGTATTCTTGATTTTATGTAACTAGAACTTGTAGAATTTATGAAGAACACATAGAACTTGAAGATAGAACTTGAGAGAGATCAATTAGATGAATAAAATTGAAGAATGAAAGTGTTTGTAGGTGTTTTTGGTCGTTGGTGTATGGATTAGATATAAAGGATATGTAATTTTGTTTTCATGTAAATAAGTCATGAATGATTACTCATATTTTTGTAATTTTATGAGATATTTCATGCTAGTTGCCAAATGATGGTTCCCACATGTGTTAGGTGACTCACAAGGGCTACTAAAAGCTGATAATTGGAGTGTATATACCAATAGTACATACATCTAAAAGCTGTGTATTGTACAAGTACGAATACGGGTGCATACGAGTAGAATTGTTGATGAAACTGAACGAGGATGTAATTGTAAGCATTTTTGTTAAGTAGAAGTATTTTGATAAGTGTATTGAAGTCTTTCAAAAGTGTATAAATACATATTAAAACACTACATGTATATACATTTTAACAGAGTCGTTAAGTCATCGTTAGTCGTTACATGTAAGTGTTGTTTTGAAACCTTTAGATTAACGATCTTGTTAAATGTTGTTAACTCAATGTTTATAATATCAAATGATATTTTAAATTATTATATTATCATGATATTATCATGTATGAATATCTCTTAATATGATATATATACATTAAATGTCTTTACAACGATAATCGTTACATATATGTCTCGTTTAAAAATTATTAAGTTAGTAGTCTTGTTTTTACATATGTAGTTCATTGTTAATATACTTAATGATATGTTTACTTATCATAATATAATGTTAACTATATTTATAACCATATATATGTCATCATATAGTTTTTACAAGTTTTAACGTTCGTGAATCACCGGTCAACTTGGGTGGTCAATTGTCTATATGAAACATATTTCAATTAATCAAGTCTTAACAAGTTTGATTGCTTAACATGTTGGAAACATTTAATCATGTAAATATCAATCTCAGTTAATATATATAAACATGGAAAAGTTCGGGTCACTACAGTACCTACCCGTTAAATAAATTTCGTCCCGAAATTTTAAGCTGTTGAAGGTGTTGACGAATCTTCTGGAAATAGATGCGGGTATTTCTTCTTCATCTGATCTTCACGCTCCCAGGTGAACTCGGGTCCTCTACGAGCATTCCATCGAACCTTAACAATTGGTATCTTGTTTAGCTTAAGTCTTTTAACCTCACGATCCATTATTTCGACGGGTTCTTCGATGAATTGAAGTTTTTCGTTGATTTGGATTTCATCTAACGGAATAGTGAGATCTTCTTTAGCAAAACATTTCTTCAAATTCGAGACGTGGAAAGTGTTATGTACAGCCGCGAGTTGTTGAGGTAACTCAAGTCGGTAAGCTACTGGTCCGACACGATCAATAATCTTGAATGGTCCAATATACCTTGGATTTAATTTCCCTCGTTTACCAAATCGAACAACGCCTTTCCAAGGTGCAACTTTAAGCATGACCATCTCTCCAATTTCAAATTCTATATCTTTTCTTTTAATGTCAGCGTAGCTCTTTTGTCGACTTTGGGCTGTTTTCAACCGTTGTTGAATTTGGATGATCTTCTCGGTAGTTTCTTGTATAATCTCCGGACCCGTAATCTGTCTATCCCCCACTTCACTCCAACAAATCGGAGACCTGCACTTTCTACCATAAAGTGCTTCAAACGGCGCCATCTCAATGCTTGAATGATAGCTGTTGTTGTAGGAAAATTCTGCTAACGGTAGATGTCGATCCCAACTGTTTCCGAAATCAATAACACATGCTCGTAGCATGTCTTCAAGCGTTTGTATCGTCCTTTCGCTCTGCCCATCAGTTTGTGGATGATAGGCAGTACTCATGTCTAGACGAGTTCCTAATGCTTGCTGTAATGTCTGCCAGAATCTTGAAATAAATCTGCCATCCCTATCAGAGATAATAGAGATTGGTATTCCATGTCTGGAGACGACTTCCTTCAAATACAGTCGTGCTAACTTCTCCATCTTGTCATCTTCTCTTATTGGCAGGAAGTGTGCTGATTTGGTGAGACGATCAACTATTACCCAAATAGTATCAAAACCACTTGCAGTCCTTGGCAATTTAGTGATGAAATCCATGGTAATGTTTTCCCATTTCCATTCCGGGATTTCGGGTTGTTGAAGTAGACCTGATGGTTTCTGATGCTCAGCTTTGACCTTAGAACACGTCAAACATTCTCCTACATATTTAGCAACATCGGCTTTCATACCCGGCCACCAAAAATGTTTCTTGAGATCCTTGTACATCTTCCCCGTTCCAGGATGTATTGAGTATCTGGTTTTATGAGCTTCTCTAAGTACCATTTCTCTCATATCTCCAAATTTTGGCACCCAAATCCTTTCAGCCCTATACCGGGTTCCGTCTTCCCGAATATTAAGATGCTTCTCCGATCCTTTGGGTATTTCATCCTTTAAATTTCCCTCTTTTAAAACTCCTTGTTGTGCCTCCTTTATTTGAGTAGTAAGGTTATTATGAATCATTATATTCATAGATTTTACTCGAATGGGTTCTCTGTCCTTCCTGCTCAAGGCATCGGCTACCACATTTTCCTTCCCCGGGTGGTAACGAATCTCAAAGTCGTAATCATTCAATAATTCAATCCACCTACGCTGCCTCATATTCAGTTGTTTCTGATTAAATATGTGTTGAAGACTTTTGTGGTCGGTATATATAATACTTTTGACCCCATATAAGTAGTGCCTCCAAGTCTTTAATGCAAAAACAACCGCGCCTAATTCCAAATCATGCGTCGTATAATTTTGTTCGTGAATCTTCAATTGTCTAGACGCATAAGCAATCACCTTCGTTCGTTGCATTAATACACAACCGAGACCTTGCTTTGATGCATCACAATAAATTACAAAATCATCATTCCCTTCAGGCAATGACAATATAGGTGCCGTAGTTAGCTTTTTCTTCAATAACTGAAACGCTTTCTCTTGTTCATCATTCCATTCAAATTTCTTCCCTTTATGCGTTAATGCAGTCAAGGGTTTTGCTATTCTGGAAAAGTCTTGGATGAACCTTCTGTAGTAACCAGCTAGTCCTAAAAACTGGCGTATGTGTTTCGGAGTTTTCGGGGTTTCCCACTTTTCAACAGTTTCTATCTTTGCCGGATCCACCTTAATACCTTCTTTGTTCACTATGTGACCGAGGAATTGAACTTCTTCCAACCAAAATGCACACTTTGAAAACTTAGCGTACAATTCTTCCTTCCTCAATACTTCTAACACCTTTCTCAAATGTTCACCGTGTTCTTGGTCATTCTTTGAGTAAATAAGTATGTCATCAATGAAAACAATGACAAACTTGTCAAGGTATGGTCCACACACTCGGTTCATAAGGTCCATGAACACAGCTGGTGCATTAGTTAAACCAAACGGCATGACCATAAACTCGTAATGACCGTAACGTGTTCTGAAAGCAGTCTTTGGAATATCATCTTCTTTCACCCGCATTTGATGATACCCGGAACGTAAGTCAATCTTTGAATAAACAGACGAGCCTTGTAGTTGATCAAATAAGTCATCGATTCTCGGTAGTGGGTAGCGGTTCTTGATGGTAAGTTTGTTCAACTCTCGGTAGTCGATACACAACCTGAATGTACCATCTTTCTTCTTGACAAACAAAACAGGAGCTCCCCACGGTGATGTGCTTGGTCGAATGAAACCACGCTCTAAAAGTTCTTGTAATTGGCTTTGCAGTTCTTTCATCTCGCTGGGTGCGAGTCTGTAAGGAGCACGAGCTATTGGTGCAGCTCCTGGTACAAGATCTATTTGAAATTCAACGGATCGATGTGTGGGTAATCCCGGTAATTCTTTCGGAAATACATCAGGAAATTCTTTTGCGACAGGAACATCATTGATGCTCTTTTCTTCAGTTTGTACTTTCTCGACGTGTGATAGAACAGCATAGCAACCTTTTCTTATTAGTTTTTGTGCCTTCAAATTACTAATAAGATGTAGCTTCGTGTTTCCCTTTTCTCCGTACACCATTAAGGGTTTTCCTTTTTCTCGTATAATGCGAATTGCATTTTTGTAACAAACGATCTCCGCTTTCACTTCTTTCAACCAGTCCATACCGATTATCACATCAAAACTCCCTAACTCTACTGGTATCAAATCAATCTTAAATGTTTCGCTAACCAGTTTAATTTCTCTATTCCGACATATATTATCTGCTGAAATTAATTTACCATTTGCTAATTCGAGTAAAAATTTACTATCCAAAGGCGTCAATGGACAACTTAATTTAGCACAAAAATCTCTACTCATATAGCTTCTATCCGCACCCGAATCAAATAAAACGTAAGCAGATTTATTGTCAATAAGAAACGTACCCGTAACAAGCTCCGGGTCTTCCTGTGCCTCTGCCGCATTAATATTGAAAACTCTTCCACGGCCTTGTCCATTCGTGTTCTCCTGGTTCGGGCAATTTCTAATAATGTGGCCCGGTTTTCCACATTTATAACAAACTACATTGGCATAACTTGCTCCGACACTACTTGCTCCGCCATTACTCGTTCCGACACCATTTGTTCCTTTCGTTCTATTAACCCCTGGTCCGTAGACCTCACACTTCGCCGCGCTATGACCATTTCTTTTACACTTGTTGCAAAATTTGGTGCAGAACCCCGAGTGATTCTTTTCACACCTTTGGCATAGCTGCTTCTGATTGTTGTTATTGTTGCGGTTATTATTGTTGTTGGGATGATTGTTGTAGTTGCTGTTGTTGTTGTTGTTGTTGTTGTTGTTGGGCCGTTTGTTGTAGTTGCGATTGATGTTGCGATTGTTGGGATAATTGTTGCGATTATTGTTGTAATTGCTGTTGTTGTTGTATTGGTGATTCTTATCACCGTTTTCCTCCCACTTTCTTTTGACTTGCTTCACATTGGCCTCTTCAGCAGTCTGTTCTTTAATTCTTTCTTCAATTTGGTTCACGAGTTTGTGAGCCATTCTACATGCCTGTTGTATGGAGGCGGGCTCGTGTGAACTTATATCTTCTTGGATTCTTTCCGGTAATCCTTTCACAAACGCGTCGATCTTCTCTTCCTCATCTTCGAATGCTCCCGGACACAATAGGCACAATTCTGTGAATCGTCTTTCGTACGTGGTAATATCAAATCCTTGGGTTCGTAACCCTCTAAGTTCTGTCTTGAGCTTATTGACCTCGGTTCTGGGACGGTACTTCTCGTTCATCAAGTGCTTGAATGCTGACCACGGTAGTGCGTACGCATCGTCTTGTCCCACTTGCTCTAGATAGGTATTCCACCATGTTAACGCAGAACCTGTGAAGGTATGCGTAGCGTACTTTTCTTTGTCCTCTTCAGTACACTTACTTATGGCAAACACCGATTCGACCTTCTCGGTCCACCGTTTCAATCCGATCGGTCCTTCGGTTCCATCAAATTCCAAAGGTTTGCAGGCAGTGAATTCTTTGTAGGTGCATCCTACACGATTTCCTGTACTGCTAGATCCAAGGTTATTGTTGGTATGTAGCGCAGCCTGTACTGCGGCTATGTTTGAAGCTAGAAAAGTACGGAATTCCTCTTCATTCATATTCACGGTGTGTCGAGTAGTCGGTGCCATTTCCTTCAAAATAGTTAAATGGAACAAGTTAATCATACAGAATATTAAGAGTAGTTAATAGTATTTCGTAGCATAATATGAACTCATTTATAAAAGCTTTTTCTTCATATTAGCATTTTATAAGTTTAAATTCGGGTAGTACCTACCCGTTAAGTTCATACTTAGTAGCTAATATACAATTCAACTACTACAATTCTATATGAAAAACTGATTATAATAATATTTCACGTTCAAACTTTTATACAATATTTTACAAACTTACAATACCGCTTATTTTACATAAAGCATGAAATATAGCACACAATAACTTTGATACAAGATAGTTGTGAAGATAATTCTAGCTAGTACACAAGTCGTTCAGCAAAGGCAATAAAGACACGTAATTCATACGTCCAGAAACAAGTCATGCATTCTGGTTTTACTAGGACTACTTCCCATCCTTGGTCTTGTGCAACATAACCGTTATGGCCGTTCATAAGACAGCGTGTTGTAACGTCGTCAAAGGGACGAGGGTTACATAATGTCCAACAGTCCCGTAATAATCTAAAAACCTCATTTCTTACCCCAATTACCGACTCCGTCACTTGTGGAAACGTTTTGTTTAATAGTTGTAGCCCGATGTTCTTGTTCTCACTTTGGTGAGAAGCGAACATTACTAATCCGTAAGCATAACATGCTTCTTTATGTTGCATGTTAGCCGCTTTTTCTAAATCACGAAGTCCAATATTCGGATATATTGAGTCAAAATAATTTCTTAACCCGTTGCGTAAAATAGCATTTGGGTTCCCCGCAATATATGCGTCAAAGTAAACACATCGTAACTTATGGGTTTCCCAATGTGATATCCCCCATCTTTCAAACGAAAGTCTCTTATAAACCAAGACATTCTTGGAACGTTCTTCGAATGTCTTACAAACTGATCTCGCCTTAAATAGTTGTGCCGAGGAATTCTGGCCGACTCTAGACAAGATTTCATCAATCATGTCTCCGGGTAGGTCTCTTAAAATATTGGGTTGTCTATCCATTTTGTGTTTTTAAACTGTAAAATAGACAAGAGTTAGATTCATAAAAAAATACTTATTAATACAAGCAATTTTTACATATATCATAAAGCATAAGAACACTATATTACATATATTACACCACACGAATACAACTATCTTATTCCGACTCGCTCGTTTCTTCTTCTTCGGTTTTGGTTCGTTTTGCCAAGTTTCTAGGGATATATGATGTTCCCCTAATACGAGCCGTCGTTGTCCACATTGGTTTAGAAAAACCTGGTGGTTTAGAGGTTCCCGGGTCATTGTTACAACTTAAGGACTTCGGGCGTTGACGATACATATAAAGTTCATCGGGGTTGGAATTAGATTTCTCTATTTTTATGCCCTTTCCCTTATTATTTTCTTTTGCCTTTTTAAATTCAGTTGGGGTAATTTCTATAACATCATCGGAATTCTCGTCGGAATCCAATTCATCGGAGAATTGGTAATCCTCCCAATATTTTGCTTCCTTGGCGGAAACACCATTGACCATAATTAACCTTGGTCGGTTGGTTGAGGATTTTCTTTTACTTAACCATTTTATTATTTCCCCCACCGGTTCTATTTCTTCATCCGGTTCCGATTCTTCTTCCGGTTCCGATTCTTCTTCCGGTTCCTCTTCGGGAACTTGTGAATCAGTCCACGAATCATTCCAATTTACATTTGACTCTTCATTATTATTAGGTGAGTCAATGGGACTTGTTCTAGAGGTAGACATCTATCACATAATATCAAACGCGTTAAGAGATTAATATATCACATAATATTCACATGTTAAAAATATATAGTTTCCAACAAAATTTGTTAAGCAATCATTTTTCAAGTAAACACGGTCGAAGTCCAGACTCACTAATGCATCCTAACAAACTCGATAAGACACACTAATGAAAAATTCTGGTTCTCTAAGACCAACGCTCTGATACCAACTGAAATGTCCCGTTCTTATTGATTAAAAACGTTCCATATTAATTGATTTCGTTGCGAGGTTTTGACCTCTATATGAGACGTTTTTCAAAGACTGCATTCATTTTAAAACAAACCATAACCTTTATTTCATCAATAAAGGTTTAAAAAGCTTTACGTAGATTATCAAATAATGATAATCTAAAATATCATGTTTACACACGACCATTACATAATGGTTTACAATACAAATATGTTACAACAAAATAAGTTTCTTGAATGCAGTTTTTACACAATATCATACAAACATGGACTCCAAATCTCGTCCTTATTTAAGTATGCGACAGCGGAAGCTCTTAATAATCACCTGAGAATAAACATGCTTAAAACGTCAACAAAAATGTTGGTGAGTTATAGGTTTAACCTATATATATCAAATCATAATAATAGACCACAAGATTTCATATTTCAATACACATCCCATACATAGAGATAAAAATCATTCATATGGTAAACACCTGGTAACCGACATTAACAAGATGCATATATAAGAATATCCCCATCATTCCGGGACACCCTTCGGATATGATATAAATTTCGAAGTACTAAAGCATCCGGTACTTTGGATGGGGTTTGTTAGGCCCAATAGATCTATCTTTAGGATTCGCGTCAATTAGGGTGTCTGTTCCCTAATTCTTAGATTACCAGACTTAATAAAAAAAGGCATATTCGATTTCGATAATTCAACCATAGAATGTAGTTTCACGTACTTGTGTCTATTTTGTAAATCATTTATAAAACCTGCATGTATTCTCATCCCAAAAATATTAGATTTTAAAAGTGGGACTATAACTCACTTTCACAGATTTTTACTTCGTCGGGAAGTAAGACTTGGCCACTGGTTGATTCACGAACCTTAAGTTCCTTGGATAAACCTACTGGAAAAGAGAAAAATAGATCTAGCTTCAACGGATCCTTGGATGGCTCGAAGTTCTTGTATTAGAATGATAACCTACTGTAAGAAATAAAGATTTCTTGAGGTTGGATGATCACCTTACAAGATTGGAAGTGAGCTAGCAAACTTGAAAGTATTCTTGATTTTATGTAACTAGAACTTGTAGAATTTATGAAGAACACATAGAACTTGAAGATAGAACTTGAGAGAGATCAATTAGATGAATAAAATTGAAGAATGAAAGTGTTTGTAGGTGTTTTTGGTCGTTGGTGTATGGATTAGATATAAAGGATATGTAATTTTGTTTTCATGTAAATAAGTCATGAATGATTACTCATATTTTTGTAATTTTATGAGATATTTCATGCTAGTTGCCAAATGATGGTTCCCACATGTGTTAGGTGACTCACAAGGGCTGCTAAAAGCTGATAATTGGAGTGTATATACCAATAGTACATACATCTAAAAGCTGTGTATTGTACAAGTACGAATACGGGTGCATACGAGTAGAATTGTTGATGAAACTGAACGAGGATGTAATTGTAAGCATTTTTGTTAAGTAGAAGTATTTTGATAAGTGTATTGAAGTCTTTCAAAAGTGTATAAATACATATTAAAACACTACATGTATATACATTTTAACAGAGTCGTTAAGTCATCGTTAGTTGTTACATGTAAGTGTTGTTTTGAAACCTTTAGATTAACGATCTTGTTAAATGTTGTTAACTCAATGTTTATAATATCAAATGATATTTTAAATTATTATATTATCATGATATTATCATGTATGAATATCTCTTAATATGATATATATACATTAAATGTCTTTACAACGATAATCGTTACATATATGTCTCGTTTAAAAATTATTAAGTTAGTAGTCTTGTTTTTACATATGTAGTTCATTGTTAATATACTTAATGATATGTTTACTTATCATAATATAATGTTAACTATATTTATAACCATATATATGTCATCATATAGTTTTTACAAGTTTTAACGTTCGTGAATCACCGGTCAACTTGGGTGGTCAATTGTCTATATGAAACATATTTCAATTAATCAAGTCTTAACAAGTTTGATTGCTTAACATGTTGGAAACATTTAATCATGTAAATATCAATCTCAGTTAATATATATAAACATGGAAAAGTTCGGGTCACTACAATTAGAATGCAGTAAAATGGATTCTCAGATATCTTAAGGGTATAATGAACCTATGTCTTTGTTACGGGGGAGCTGATCCAATCTTGGAAGGCTATACTGATGCGGATATGGCCGGAGATCCTGATAGGAGGAAATCTACTTCAGGATTCATTTACACTTTTGCAGGAGGAGCTGTTTCATGGCAGTCAAGACTACAGAAGTGTGTTGCATTATCCACAACTGAAGCAGAGTATATTGCTGCCGCAGAAGCTGGAAAAGAAATGTTGTGGTTAAAGCGTTATCTCCAAGAATTTGGAATCAAGCAAAATGAGTACAAGGTATATTGTGACAGTCAGAGTGCTCTAGATTTGAGCAAGAACTCCATGTACCATTCCCGTACAAAACATATTGATATTCGCTATCATTGGATACGCGAGGTAATTGATCGACAACTGTTGAGACTAGTGAAAATCCATAGAAAGGAGAATCCTGCGGATATGTTAACAAAGGTGGTGACTCGAGAGAAGTTGGAGTTATGCAGAGACATAACTGGAATGTTTGTGGATTCTGCTGGAGGGGGAGAATTGAAGATTTTTAGCCTACAATCTAGAAGCCTACCTTCTAGATATTCAAAGTAGGCAACCTTGACAACTTATATGGAAGTAGCAAAGTTGATAACGATGACGGCCGCCAACCTTCTCCGTTCACACCATTCCACCGCCATAGAATTTTTACTATAAATAGAGGTGCAAACATCAGTTGTAAATTATCCCAAATCACTCAGAGAAGTGTAATCACAACCTAGATAGTGTGTGTGAGTTTTGAGATTTTTTTAAGAGTTTTGTAATACTCTGTAAATCTATTCTTGTGAGTAATAGAGTTGTTTTTCTCTCAAATTTGTCTCTCCCAACGTCCAGGCGATCCCCTCTTCCTAACATATACTGCAATAGAGCCATTTTCCCCCTACATTCTCATATTCTTTTATTGGTTTCGGTTGTGTTTCGGTGAAACTAGCTGAGTGAAGCTTATAGTTGGAACTTATTTTTTAAGCTTAGGGTGTGTTTGGTAGAGGAGCTTATGGAATTTTATGAGAGCTTATAGGAGCTTGAGCTTATGATTTTAATAAGCTCCAAGTAATAAGTTTTGTTTGGTAGACATAAAAAGTAGAGCTTATGAAAATCATAAGCTCTAGAAAAATAAGCTACTTCTAGTAGCTTATGAAAAAAGTAGAGCTTATGAACTAGAAAATAAGCTTCAGCTAGTTTACCAAACACTTATAAAAAATAATTAAAAGAATTGTAAGCTGTGTGTTTTCTCATTAATCAATCGTATGGTTATATACATGAGGATTTGACCTTATCACATCCTATAATTAGGGAATACAAATCCTAACCATCTATATATGATATCGTTTACATATATATGATAAATACAGCTGTAACAATTGTGCAAGATAAATGCCATATATAAATATGGCTAATACTCCCCCGCAGTCGAAACGGGAGGACAGCGAACGTGAAGACTATCTCTAAAATCAAGGAAAAGAGCAGATGGTAATCCCTTAGTAAAAATGTCAGCACCTTGGTAGCGAGACGGAACATGTAGAATTCGAACTTGACCACGAGCAACCTTTTCCCGAACAAAGTGGATATCTAGTTCAATGTGCTTCGTACGTTGATGTTGAATGGGGTTATTAGACAGATAAATGGCACTGACATTGTCACAATAGACAATAGTCGCTTTGTGAATCGGGCGATGAAGTTCCAAAAGTAAGTTACGTAACCAACAGGATTCAGAGATGACATTAGCAACACCCCGATATTCGGCTTCGGCACTAGAGCGGGAGAGTGTAGGTTGACTTTTAGAAGACCATGATATAAGGTTATCACCAAAATAAACACAATAACTGGATGTCGATCGACAAGTATCAGGACAGCCAGCCCAATCTGCATTGGTATAGGAAATTAATGAATGTGATGGCGATCGATGTATATGCAGACCAAAGTGAATTGTACCCTGAATATAGCGTAGTATTCGCTTTAAAGCACCTATATGACCATCACACGGTGCATGCATGTGAAGACATATTTGTTGAACAGCATAGGCGATATCAGGGCGAGTAAAGGTCAAGTATTGGAGTGCACCTGCTAGACTGTGATAATACGTCGGATCAGAGTATGGTGCGCCGGCATTAGAACCCAGTTTTCCATTGGTGTCAATAGGTGTCTTAGCCGGTTTACAAGTCAACATGCCAGCTTTGTCAAGAAGTTCACTCGCATACATAGATTTATTTCAAAAATAGACCTGATGCAGTCGACTCAACGGCAATTCCCAAGAAATAACTTAGTTTACCTAAATCCTTCATGGCAAACTCAGCAGAAAGATGACGGATAATTTCTTGTCGCAATTTCTCAGATGACGCAGTGAGAATGATGTCGTCCACATAGAGTAATAAATATGCGATATCACTTCCATTATGGTAGATAAACAATGAATGATCACACTTGCTATGGTCAAAGCTGAGCGTAAACATAAAATCAGCGAAGCATTGATACCACGCTCTAGGAGCTTGTTTCAAACCATAAAGAGATTTCTTTAGATGACAGACATATCCCGGACGTGATGGATCCCGAAAACCCATAGGTTGATGCATGAACGCGGTTTCGCTTAACTTCCCATGTAAGAACGTATTTTTAACGTCCAACTGATGTATGGCCTAATTGTTAGAGTGTGCCAAACTGAGAACTAGTCGAATCGTTGCTGGTTTAACCACTGGACTGAATGTCTCCATGCAATCAATGCCAACCTGTTGTGACCTGCCATCACCAACCAAACGAGCTTTGTATCGCTCAAAAGAACCGTCAGAACAAAATTTATGTTTAAATATCCACATACAACGGATCACGTGCATATTAGGTGTTCTAGGTACTAATTCCCAAGTCCCATTTTTAATAAGCGCATTAAACTCATCCGTCATGGCACACTTCCAATGAGGATCAGCAAGAGCCTCGGTGAGATTACGTGGAATAGGGGACGGAGGCAAAATAGTAGAAAGATTAAAAGGTATTTTAGGTTTGTGAATGCCCGACATAGCACGAGTGGTGATGGTACGAGTGGGTGGCGGAGGTGGTGATGGAGAATTAACGAAAGAAGGAGTAGAAGGTGAACCATAATCGTTTTGGGAAGAGGGTGGTGAACTTAGAGTGGGTTGAGCAGAGTTTTGGGCTGCTGAATTTTGGGCCATGGAGGAATCGGCTGATGGGGCTGAAGATGATTGGGCCGAAGGACTGGTGGGCAGCGAAGAATGAGATTCAGTCGTGGGAGTTGTAGTAGTATTCGTGGAGTTTAAAGGATGTGCATGATGTATATTGGAAGTAGGAAGTAGAGAAATATTATCATGAAGAAAGTTGATAGGTTTCGGAGTTTAGAGGTTTGGGGGAGGCGAAAGGAAAAATAGACTCGTCAAAAAGAACGTGACGAGAGATGATGATCTTGCGGGAGTTCATATCGTAGCATTTGTAGCCACGGTGGGATGAGGGATATCCAAGAAAAACACAAGGGAGAGACCGAGGTTGAAGTTTATGTATGGTGGTAGAAGGGATTAAGGGGTAACATAAGCAACCAAAGGTACGAAGGTGTTTGTATTCGGGTTGGCGTTGGTACAAGTGATGTGTTGGTGTTAGATAATCAAGTATTTTAGTGGGTAAGATATTTAAGAGGTATGTGGCCATGCTAAGTGCGTGATGCCAAAAATTTGGAGGTACGGAGGAATGAGCTAGTATAGTACGGAGAATATTGTTGATGGCTCGGATTTTACGTTCGGCTTTTCCGTTTTGAGAGGATGTATATGGACATGAGAAATGGAAACCAATGCCGTGTTGTTTGCAAAAGTTGTGAAAAGATGTGTTGTTATACTCGGTGCCATTATCGCATTGAATTGTTTTAATATTTTTTGAGAATTGTGTTTGTATGTATTTGTGAAACGTAGCAAAAGTGTCAAAGACTTGAGATTTTTGTCCAAGGGGAAATGTCCACAAAAAATTTGTATAATCATCAAGGAAAAACACATAATAACGATGTCCCGCAGAACTTACAACGGGTGAAGTCCAAATATCACTGTGAACAATTTGAAAGGGTGAAGTAGTACGAGAAGTGGAATCAAAAAAAGGTAACTTAATATGTTTTCCAAGTACACACGGCTCACATAAACGTGATTTTTTATTACACGAACTATGAATAGATTTATTATTGCTAAGAAAACGTAAAATAGGGGCGCTGGGATGTCCGAGACGCCGATGCCAAATATCTTGAGTAAAAGCTGCAAAAGAAGTGGGAGACTGAAGTTGCTGAAGTGCAGAGGAAGAGAGTGGATAAAGGTCGCCAGTGCTATTACATCTCATGATGTGGATACCCGTCCGGAAATCCTTCACAGTAAAACCAAACGGGTCAAATGTAATAGCAAGATGATTGTCAGTTGATAAACGTCTGACAGAAATACAGTTTTTAATTATGTTGGGTGCATGAAGAACATTTTTAAGTAAAAAAGGTGGATAAGGTGGGGAAAGAGTGATATTTCCCATTCCACGAATCGGAAGTGTATTTCCATTACCAGCGATAATGTATCTAGGAATGCGCAAAATAAAATAGGGAGAGAAATTACCTCTAGAACCTGTCATGTGTGAAGAAGCACCACTGTCCATATATGTGACGATCGCTCCAAATCCATATGGACGAACACGTCATTCATTGATTTCATTGCGAGGTATTTGACCTCTATATGATACATTTTATAAACATTGCATTCTTTTGAAAAGGCACACCATAAATGAATATTTATATCAAAGGTTTTCGACATCTGATGATTTCTACATATAGACAATCACCGTAAATAATAGTTTACAATAATACTTCCGTTGACAATACAATCAAATAGATACATGGTGATGGTTTTGTAAATGCAACGTTTTCTTGAATAAAGCATGCAAGACTCCATGCACATAGCTTGTATAACATGTAAGCAAACAGCGGAAGACTTCTAGGGAACCTGAGAATAAACATGCTAACAAGTGTCAACACAAAGGTTGGTGAGTTCATAGTTTTATTGTTGCGCATAATCTGTATATAAAGATGGATCACAAGATTTCAGTTATTTCATCCAGAAACGTTTATCAATCGATTCTACATAACAGAGCACCCTGGTAACTAAGCTTTAACGTTATATTGATAAATACCCCCATTCGTTTTAATACACGCAAACCAACGTGTCCTAAACTTCAAATAACACACATCCGTTAAAAGGCTAGTGCTCTAGCTCGGACGGGGATGTCAAGCCCTATGGATCCATATACTGTTATTCGCGCCCACTAGTCCACATCCTATGTACTGGCAGTTACTAATTACCAAAGCTAAGGGATTTTCGGTTTAAACTCAGTGTAGAATTAAGTATGTACTTGTATCCATTGCGTTTAAAATAAATTGCATGTATTCTCAGCCTAAAAATATATATTGCAAAAGCAATTAAAAAGGGATCAATGAAATTCACCTTAGCAGCACATAAAGTTGTTCATCGTAATGTGACCGAAACTCGGAATATCAAATAATCGTAGATCTCAACCTAGAGAACATATGTTGGTCAATAAATGTCTATCAAGCTAGGTCAGGTCATAGTGTATCACAATCCTAATGCTCGAGATCGACATACAAAAGTTATCCAAGATCGTTTCAAAAAGTCAATTTTGACAATAGTTCAACAAAACGAGACGTACCTTGTATAAGGATTCATTTACTCAGCTGGTAATATTCAAAGATCCATTTTATCAATCTCGTAAACAAGTTGTTTAAATCTTAATTGCAGATTCAAAAGTAATTTCAATTAACGTGAGTCATAATTCTGTTGATCATATCTTTTAATCCGTTCATCGAAACTATTTGGTGTCTAGATGAAAAGTTATTGATTTTTTGTTAGCTTTCCAAAAACACGTATATCATATACCTTTTACCAGTAATATATGTATTTAATTCGTGATTCGTTATAAACTGTTTAACGACAAAATTTAGCATACAAACATGTATAAATATATATACTCGAGCACTAGACATGTATACACTATTAATTTATAAAAGATAAAATATAAATGCTTACGTATCAATATTGTGATTCAATATTTCAGAAAAGTACGTAGACGTAACGAAGATGATAAACACTAGGTTTGACTTGCGAAATAATACCCATGAACATTACCCATAACTTCCATAGTTATAACCCATAATTTCCTTAGCTCTATCCAGCTCGAAAAGCTTGTTTTGAAGTGACACGATCATGACCTCGTTGTAGTATTTTATGTATAATATTAATTAATAATAATACTACTAATAGTATTAAGATTAATTATAATATTAATTAATAATAATAATAATAATAATATATATATATATATATATATATATATATATATATATATATATATATATATATATATATATATATATATATATATATATATATATATATATAAAGAGAGCAGAGGGTATGTGTGTGTGTAATAGAGCAAAAACGAATTCAATTTATAGACCTTTCCTGAAATCTGACCCCATGCGATCGCATGGGTTTTATGCCTATTTTCCATGCGATCGCATGGCCCCAAAATCCAGCTCACAATTTTTTTGTTTTCTTGTTTGTCGACATGTTTTAATATTATAAATATAATATATTTAAATTATATAATTAATTATATATTATATTAAATTCACGTGCATAGTTGACTTGTAATTTTTGTTCCGATAAGTCATACGTTGTCACTCGACTTATGTCCCGGTTCCGGTTTTTCGAACGCCCTTTCGTACGCTGAGAAAACTAGTACTTTTCGTTTCGTGACTCGTACCTTTGTCAAAATATAAACTTAAATTATCCATAACTATACCACTCAAAGTACAACTTATACATTTGAGTGTTTTGGTCATTTACTTCTATAAATCATCGTCTCGCTATTTGTTAATATATATATATATATAATAACAATTCATTTTATGACCAAGTTAATATTTTATTTTATCTTATTATTAAATATATAATTTCAATATTAACAAACATGTTATAAAATGCACATCGCACATTATTCATATAACTAATTCTAACAGTTAATATTCCTTATTTATCGTATGTGTTATTTAAACAAATACACTTAATTAACCAATCTTATTATATCGAAACACGTTCTCGCACGTTTGAAACAAAACCCATTTAATATTATGCAGTTTAGTTCTACATTAACTTTTATCTAACTTTCATTATCTAACACTTTACCATTTTCCGAATACCGTTAAAAATGAATGATTTCTCAAATCAACGTGGACCTCTCAACAGAGACCCGTAATAATATCATAATCCTTAAGAGACTCAGTAAATATCTTTTACTTGAATCATTTGTCATAATCTTTTAACTCCGTAGTTGAATATATCAATCAGATAATCCAACCTATAAGTTTAATGCACAGTATCATATACTCAACACTTTGTTACGTTTTCAAGTTATAGTATGTATTTACATATAATTGTTCGCGAATCGTTGAGAACAATTAAAGGCTAATTGAATAGTTTAAAATTTTGAGATTCAACTTCATAGACTTTGCTTATTGTGTCAGAAATATTAAATTATATCGAGAATTTGGTTCAAAATAAGTCGAAATTTTTCGGGTCATCACAGTACCTACCCGTTAAAGAAATTCCGTCCTGAAATTTGAGTGAGGTCGTCATGGCTAACAATAAAAATGTTTTTATGACGAATATGAGTCGATAAATAGAGTTTTATCACCGTTGAATAATATGGATAAAACAATCCAATTACTCGAAGCGTATGAGAGAAGTTATTGTAATAGAGTGAAATGGAGAATAGAGATTCGTATTATCTTTTGACGTAGTAACGATTGATTTCCGGAATTTAAGGAATAGAAAATCTTCATAATCTAAATAAGATTTGATTCTTCGAATTTTAAGAAAATTAAGATTTCCTTTGATTAAATGCGTAATCTGCCTCGATTGCTATGTCTGATATTTCGCTATAAATTAACCACTTCCGTTTCATTATTTTCATCACTCCTACATCTCCTTCCTCATTTCATACTTCCAAAAGATTGTGAAATGCTTCATCCAGTTCTGATTCTTGATATACTCCTAACCTTCATATCTGTTATTCTTCTCTTTCATTTACCACCGGAGGATTTTATTTACTTTTACTTTTATCTTGGGGTTATAGTGTTATTAATTTTCCAGTGTCTTTATGTTGCAATACGTATTGATATACACGGTTTGTAAATTTTTGGGGTTGTTATCGGGCTTTTATTCTCCTTTATATTTCAGAACTCTATGCTTTCGATTTCTCTTCCCGACCTTAAGTCAAGCGAATAATGGTCCGGAATTTGTAGGTATGGATTTCGGAATGAACATTGTTAATGTTCTAAGAAAGAAATTGTAATAACACGATCTTGATTTGTCAAATTACCAGAATATTCGGAAAAGACCGAATCATCAAGAAATATATTTTCTTGATATATTTAGAGGTTAAATAGAATGAAAGAATTTTGTAAAATGGTTCATGATGAGGGTTGGATCTGTGAACCTTTATCACGTTCCATTAGAAACTCAGCATGATTTACTGTAATATAATCACGTTGATCAGGTGTCATTATATTATATACTAATTCATGCTTCAGTTCCCAACACTACTTCAAAACATCCATTTTTTTGAATTTTTTAGATTTTAGAAACTAAAATAGTTTCTTTTATGTCATAACACAGATAGCGCGAAGAGATGAATGATTTCAAATAAGACTGGTTATGAAAATATCTTCAGAAATATCTAGGATATTTATAATGAAAGATATGATAATATCTTAAAATATTTGAGATAATGATGATGATGAAAACGTTCCATATTAATTGATTTCGTTGCGAGGTTTTGACCTCTATATGAGACGTTTTTCAAAGACTGCATTTATTTTAAAACAAACCATAACTTTTATTTCATCAATAAAGGTTTAGAAAGCTTTATGTAGATTATCAAATAATGATAATCTAAAATATCCTGTTTACACACGACCATTACATAATGGTTTACAATACAAATATGTTAAAACAAAATAAGTTTCTTGAATGCAGTTTTTACACAATATCATACAAGCATGGACTCCAAATCTCGTCCTTAATTAAGTATGCAATAGCGGAAGATCTTAATAATCACCTGAGAATAAACATGCTTAAAACGTCAACAAAAATGTTGGTGAGTTATAGGTTTAACCTATATATATCAAATCATAATAATAGACCACGAGATTTCATATTTCAATACACATCCCATACATAGAGATAAAAATCATTCATATGGTGAACACCTGGTAACCGACATTAACAAGATGCATATATAAGAATATCCCCATCATTCCGGGACATCCTTCGGATATGATATAAATTTCGAAGTACTAAAGCATCCGGTACTTTGGATGGGGTTTGTTAGGCCCAATAGATCTATCTTTAGGATTCGCGTCAATTAGGGTGTCTGTTCCCTAATTCTTAGATTACCAGACTTAATAAAAAGGGGCATATTCGATTTCGATAATTCAACCATAGAATGTAGTTTCACGTACTTGTGTCTATTTTATAAATCATTTATAAAACCTGCATGTATTCTCATCCCAAAAATATTAGATTTAAAAAGTGGGACTATAACTCACTTTCACAGATTTTTACTTCGTCGGGAAGTAAGACTTGGCCACTGGTTGATTCACGAACCTATAACAATATATACATATATATCAAAGTATGTTTAAAATATATTTACAACACTTTTAATATATTTTGATGTTTTAAGTTTATTAAGTCAGTTGTCCTCGTTAGTAACCTACAACTAGTTGTCCACATTTAGATGTACAGAAATAAATCGATAAATATTATCTTGAATCAATCCACGACCCAGTGTATACGTATCTCAGTATTGATCACAACTCAAACTATATATATTTTGGAATCAACCTCAACCCTGTATAGCTAACTCCAACATTCACATATAGAGTGTCTATGGTTGTTCCGAAATATATATAGATGTGTCGACATGATAGGTCGAAACATTGTATACGTGTCTATGGTATCTCAAGATTACATAATATACAATACAAGTTGATTAAGTTATGGTTGGAATAGATTTGTTACCAATTTTCACGTAGCTAAAATGAGAAAAATTATCCAATCTTGTTTTACCCATAACTTCTTCATTTTAAATCCATTTTGAGTGAATCAAATTGCTATGGTTTCATATTGAACTCTATTTTATGAATCTAAACAGAAAAGTATAGGTTTATAGTCGGAAAAATAAGTTACAAGTCGTTTTTGTAAAGGTAGTCATTTCAGTCGAAAGAACGACGTCTAGATGACCATTTTAGAAAACATACTTCCACTTTGAGTTTAACCATAATTTTTGGATATAGTTTCATGTTCATAATAAAAATTATTTTCTCAGAATAATAACTTTTAAATCAAAGTTTATCATAGTTTTTAATTAACTAACCCAAAACAGCCCGCGGTGTTACTACGACGGCGTAAATCCGGTTTTACGGTGTTTTTCGTGTTCCAGGTTTTAAATCATTAAGTTAGCATATCATATAGATATAGAACATGTGTTTAGTTGATTTTAAAAGTCAAGTTAGAAGGATTAACTTTTGTTTGCGAACAAGTTTAGAATTAACTAAACTATGTTCTAGTGATTACAAGTTTAAACCTTCGAATAAGATAGCTTTATATGTATGAATCGAATGATGTTATGAACATCATTACTACCTTAAGTTCCTTGGATAAACCTACTGGAAAATAGAAAAATGGATCTAGCTTCAACGGATCCTTGGATGGCTCGAAGTTCTTGAAGCAGAATCATGACACGAAAACAAGTTCAAGTAAGATCATCACTTGAAATAAGATTGTTATAGTTATAGAAATTGAACCAAAGTTTGAATATGATTATTACCTTGTATTAGAATGATAACCTACTGTAAGAAACAGAGATTTCTTGAGGTTGGATGATCACCTTACAAGATTGGAAGTGAGCTAGCAAACTTGAAAGTATTCTTGATTTTATGTAACTAGAACTTGTAGATAGAACTTGAGAGAGATCAATTAGATGAAGAAAATTGAAGAATGAAAGTGTTTGTAGGTGTTTTTGGTCGTTGGTGTATGGATTAGATATAAAGGATATGTAAATAAGTCATGAATGATTACTCATATTTTTGTAATTTTATGAGATATTTCATGCTAGTTGCCAAATGATGGTTCCCACATGTGTTAGGTGACTCACATGGGCTGCTAAGAGCTGATCATTGGAGTGTATATACCAATAGTACATACATCTAAAAGCTGTGTATTGTACGAGTACGAATACGGGTGCATACGAGTAGAATTGTTGATGAAACTGAACGAGGATGTAATTGTAAGCATTTTTGTTAAGTAGAAGTATTTTGATAAGTGTATTGAAGTCTTTCAAAAGTGTATAAATACATATTAAAACACTACATGTATATACATTTTAACTGAGTCGTTAAGTCATCGTTAGTCGTTACATGTAAGTGTTGTTTTGAAACCTTTAGGTTAACGATCTTGTTAAATGTTGTTAACCCAATGTTTATAATATCAAATGAGATTTTAAATTATTATATTATCATGATATTATCATGTATGAATATCTCTTAATATGATATATATACATTAAATGTCTTTACAACGATAATCGTTACATATATGTCTCGTTTAAAAATCATTAAGTTAGTAGTCTTGTTTTTACATATGTAGTTCATTGTTAATATACTTAATAATACGTTTACTTATCATAGTATCATGTTAACTATATATATATCCATATATATGTCATCATATAGTTTTTACAAGTTTTAACGTTCGTGAATCACCGGTCAACTTGGGTGGTCAATTGTCTATATGAAACATATTTCAATTAATCAAGTCTTAACAAGTTTGATTGCTTAACATGTTGGAAATATTTAATCATGTAAATATCAATCTCAATTAATATATATAAACATGGAAAAGTTCGGGTCACTACAAAAGGATCTTGCACAGTTTTGAAATCAAAGTATAGCTTTGAAAGATATAGAGATCTAAGAATGATGTCACCTGTTCTGAGTTATAACTTGGATTCTGATCCGTCAATATCAGAATATGTAATTGAATTTGTATGAAAACGATTGTATATTGTTGTGAGCATTGTTAATAATTTTTGAATCAAAGTTGAAGAATGTACAATATAACTTATTAATTGTGAACTTATATATTTCCTGATTATTACCTACCCGTTAAAGATTTCACAATTAATACTTTGTACAAAAGAATTTTTATTACCGTCTTTATGAAAATATATGTATGTATATTTTCTTCAGATGTAATACAGATTTAATGAGTTAATATCATATTAACCTCATTTGATTTTCGGCTTGACTTAGAAGTGATTAATCTTTAAAATATTAAAGATTACATAATTTTTGCGGAGTATTTCGCTAATGAAATCGATACTTCATTATTTATTCTTATTGATATTCCTTGGTGAAGGGTGTTGATGCTCGTGAAATTTTTGTGAACCTTACAAGGCACAGATGATGTTTTCTGGAAAGTTTCGAGTGTGTCAAAAATGAAAATGTAAAATCAATTATGTAATGGAATAATACACTTGGTTTATTATGAAATGGAATTCATTGAATTGAAATAGAGATTGTAGTTAACGGTGATTAAGTTGCTAATGAAGAATGTATAGCATATTAGTAATATGAATTAACCGAGTAGTTAAATTCCATACATAATAGCTTAGTACAGAAGGATTTATTATGGTTTAAAAATTTATATATATAAGATATACATATAAATTTCTCAGAGGGAATGAGTTAATATTTCATAACTCGTTGATATAAATATACGCGTTTTTGACATGTAATAATATCCACGATGCTTTTTTGAACTGGCGGAGCTTGTGATGTTAAAGGCGATGTTGACAGCACTGACTGTGCTGATGAGGATAAGGGTACTGTTGATGCTGTTGG